>NC_056736.1:478149108-478331608 GCF_019279795.1 Protopterus annectens | reverse complement strand
AAAAAGGTTGAATAAACAAAACCATATCAAAGAAATCTTTTCTCTAAGGAAAAGACGAATGTTTCTAGTATACCAGAAATACTAGATGAATTTAGAAATCACTTTCACAAAATTAACCATAATAATATTAACATGGAACCTAAAGATAAAATAAAGGAGTTTATAACCACAAATATGAATAAAAAGCTTAATAAACAACAGATTAAACTATTGGACAAGAGTATTTCATATACAGAAGTTATTACACAAATAAATAAGCTTAAATCAAACAAAGCACTGGGTAATGATGGTATTATACCAGAGATATATAAAATCCTTTCTAAAAATACATATTCATTAATAAGGTTTTTATTTTGGCCCAAACTGAGTTAATAACCCCCCCATCTTGGCAATATACATTTATTTCGCCAATTTTAAAACCTAATAAAGATCCAACTAGATGTTCTTCATATCGGCCCATCTCATTACTTAATGTTGATTATAAAATGTTTATGAATATCTTTGCTGATAGATTGAAGACAATCATTCCCGGCATTATAGATATAGATCAGACAGGCTTCATTGTAAATAGAAATACTTTTGATAATATAAGAAGAACTTTAACATTAATAGATTTTGCAAATAGGAAAATGAAAGATTTAACACTTATTAGTCTTGATATAAGTTCAGCATTTGATTCAGTAAGTTGGGACTATCTGTTTACCTTAATGAAGTGCACAAACTTCTCGGATGCATTTGTAAATCTAATTGAACATTTATACAAAGGAACGTTGGCTTATATTAAGGTAGGAACATATGTTTCACAAAAAATACCCATTCTTAATGGTACAAAACAAGGATGTCCACTTTCTCCACTATTATTCACTTTAGTAATGGAGCCTTGGGCTAATTTGATCAGAAACAGTACTGACATAGAGGGTTTTGAAATAGATGAAAATACAACATCCAAAATTCAACTTTTGCAGATGATGTTCTAATTACATCAGCAGGATCTAATTCTTCTATACAGTCTCTATTTGATAACATGATGAATTTTAAAAGTATTTCTGGTTTAATATTCAATGAAGAAAAAACTAAAATACTACCTATATATACATGAAAAAATATTCTCATTAGTGATTTTACTAAATATGTACCCAATTCAGGTCAGATAACTTATTTAGGTATAATACTATCTAAAGATATTAAATCTATTATATATAATAATTATAATACCTGTTTTCTTAATATACAAAATCTTTTTAATACCTGGAATAATATGTTTTTTACTATGGAGGAGAGACTTACAATTATTAAAATGATAATATTCCCCAAGATTTTATACTTAATACAATCAATAATACTTCCACCTACAAAAATAATTATCAAGAAATTGAACACAATAATGTTACATTTCTTATGGGCACCTAATAGACCTAGGATTGCATTAAAGAAACATACTAATAGCTGGTCTCAAGGGGGTATTTCTTTTCCAGACTTTAATTTATATACTATCTCTTCTATTGTAAAAGTTATTACTTTATTAATAGATCAGTCATATGTCACAAAATGGAAAGATTATTGGGAGCTAATTAGTATACACTTCATGAAAATCTCCTTAACACATAAAAATATGTTTGTAAATAACTCCATGTTATGGTTACTAAAGGAATTTTGTACTTCACCTATTACACCTAAACATATGGTTTGTTACCCATTAAATATTATTATTAGTTATCGTAACTTTATATTCATGCACCCTAAGTATAGGGAATGGAATTTTATTGTATTTCCTATAATGTATACTCAGGGTATGCTTTTGTCATCTACTTCTGAAGGAACTCATTTAGCTATAGATAATGATCTAAAGTACTGGTATCAGTTGATATCTGATAATAAAGTTAAAATCTAGATTTCTTAAAACAAGAATTTGATCTAAGAGAAACTTGCTGGTTAGAGGTTCAGACCTTTAGACAACATCTCATTAATAAAATAGATTTAATGTCTATAACTGTTAATGAATCTATTCCAACACTGATTGATTACTTGATATTAAATTTACAACATAAAGTTTCTGATAAAGGTAAACTTTCATACATACATAAAGTTATCAGACAAGAAACTTTTTACAGTGTAGATTCATACTGGAAATATTTCACTTCTATTAATGGGGACCCACCAAATCAACAAGATAAACAATATATATTGGAATCTGCTTATAGAACTACGTCTTCCATTGTCTGGAGACTTTATACATGGAAATTTTTACATAGATCTTTTTATACACCTTTGATGATGAATAAAATAAATAATAAAGATAATCTATGTAAGAGATGTAATGTAGAAATTAATGCTGACTGGGCTCATATGTTTTATGACTGTATAAGATTGAAAGAATACTGGAAGTCAATTAATGAATTTTTGCAGGCTCGTTTTACAGATAATTTCATTATTTCTAAATCTCTTATATTATTCAACACACCTGTACCTCAAAGTGTTAAAAAGGTTAAGCTTCCCTTGTTATGGTCTATTCTAGCAGTGGCTAGGAAAATAATAACTAGAAATTGGATTTCAGATACACCTCCTTCGTTTAATGAATTTAAAAATGTTATGAATATAGTGTGCCATATGGAAATAAACACAATTAGGACTAGAACAAATAGAAAAACATCTTATTTTATTGTATGGGATAATTTACAAAATTTGTTAAAAAAAATTTAATTTCAATAGCATGGTATTTTAGTTTAATTAATTGATCTGGTTGTAGTGGATGTCTTTGTAAATACTTTAGTTGTTTTGTTGAATATTATAATAATACCTATTTTTAATTACTTGTATAAAATTGTTATGATATTTCTCTTATATGTTAAAACAATAAACCTGTTTTGAAAAAAAAAAAAAAAAAAAAAAAAAGAGACATTAACATCATTTAAAATAAAACTTAGATTCAACCTTTTAACGTACATTTACAATCAATAATTGTTTTAGCTTCATTAGCTTGATGGCTAGGTGCAAAATATAAACCCAAATTTAAAATGTTATAATGTATATTATCTAAAATAACATCAGACAAATTATAAACATTACCAAAAGTACTTGTATTTAATGATTCTGTCTGTTCATTCACCACTTCCTGTTGCGGCTTCTTCTCCGAATTCTGGTGTTGTAACTGCAACTTCATTGTCTCAAAAAATTCCATGAAGGAGTGGACATAGTCAAGTTCTTTTAAAATGCCCCCGTTGTTAGGCAAAAAAGGCAACTCTACTACTTCGCAGATGTTAGTGTTCTCAGAAGTACCCTCATCTCTGTTGTTGTCAGACTGGACCCTGTCACATGTCAGGGAAGCCTCATTTGTAACCTCAGCACCTCTTGGATTTAAAGAGGCATTGACTTGTCCCGTAGTCTGAATATCAGAATTAGAATTGTAATCAAAATTGAACTCAAACAAGATTTCAAACTATATGACCATTTTAAATATGGGAACAGTGCAGATAAATCAGGGAAATTCACATTTTATTTGCAATGCCACAAAATGTGGTCAAGGATAGACTTCTTCTTAATCTCTGACATATTCATTAACATGGACCCCAACAATAACTATACATACCAAGTTCTTTTCAGATCACTCTAAAATCACACTGAACATTAACTGGGACAAAAAGATGTATTTAGAGAATAGGGGTCATAATTGGTCATTAAACCCTAATTTACTTTCCAAAATGGATGTAATAAAAGAAACAGAAGCAATACTAAAAATAGCTCTTACAAATATCACTAGCTCCCAAGTACCAACTGACATAGAATGGGCTGCAACCAAAGCACAAGTTAGAGCATTGTTTATCAAAAAAGCAGCATACTATAAAAAATACAACTGAAAGAGGAGCATATACTGAAAGGAAATATAGAGCATCATGAAAAAGAACTAATAAATAACCCTAAGAACCAAACAGAAGCAGAACTTTTAAAACTGCAAAGGGATCTATATATGTTAGAAACCAGAAACCAATCTTTTTATGAAACCAGAATGTTAGCCACTTACGCAGAAGAAGCTCAAATACCATCTAGAGCTCTGGCCAGAATTATCTCCCAACACAAAAATGCCTCCAATGTATCAGAAATAAACTACAGAGACAAAAACTACACAAAAAATGAAGACATTATTAAAACATTTGAACAAATATACTCTCAAATATATGGAACATAAATACTACAAACCTCAAAGGAAGATAGAACTCTTTTCCTTCAAAAACTGAAATTCCCTAAACTTAATTTAGACTAACAAAAAAAAAACTAACTGAACCGATATCCATCAGTGAAATTATTACAACAATCAAACACTTAAAAGCGCATAAGGCTCCGGGTCCGGATGGACTCACATCAGAATTTTACAAAGCATTTTCCCCCTTGATAGCCAAACTACTATTACTATACACTGAATTATATAATAAACTATAAAATAAATGATATCCACTTTAATGCCTGTAAAACCATCTTTATATTAAAAGAACACACAAACCCCAAAACCCCGACAGCTACAGACCCATCTCCCTCTTAAATATAGGTACTAAAATATTTACCTCTATACTTGCAAACAGAATGAAAAATCTGATAGAGAAAATCATCTCCCCAGAACAATCCAGTTTTACACCACATAGACAGACTAGTGACAATACATTAACATTAGATGCACTAATTTCCTATGCTAACCAATACAATATCAACATCTGCATAATGGTAGTGAATGCCCACAAGGCATTTGATAGGGTTAATCTAGAATTCTTACTCCAAACACTACCCTACTTTAATATACCCAATAACTTCATTCAGATCATCCAAACTCTCTATAGCAACCCATACACATCTCTATATATAAATAAAACTTGGTCAAATAGGATCCTAATAAAAAATGGAACAAGACAAGGATGCCCATTATCACCCTTCCTGTTTAACCTATACCTAGAACCACTCTTTCTATACATTAAACAAAATACATACCACAATCCTCCATCAATACACAACTTCAAAATATACCTCACTGCATTTGCGGATGATCTCAACATATACTGCACTACACCAAATTCAGATATAAACAAAATAATAGCTCAATTGAACATTTCTCAACGATGTCTAACTACAAACTAAACCTCAATAAAACTAATATTTTCACCCTAAAAACACCCAAACTCATCTCACTAATACCATTGTTAAACACAGTAAAATAAAAGAAGAATCTAAATATCTGGGAATCACCTTTTTCCAGAATAACAAAGACTTCTACCAACACAATGGCAAAATATAATGCAAGACTGTAAAAGATGGAACAACCTAAAACTACCATTCTTGGCCGAAGTATCAATAATCAAAATTAACATTTTGCCTAGATTAATGCATATATTCATGACATCACAGACAACGATACATAATATTTATTTATTTATTTTACATTTGTTGACCGGGCTAGTCCAACTGGATACATGTCCATTTTCAGTGGAGGCCCGGGGAGAAAAGCTCCAAGGTCATGGTTAGATTGACAAATACACTGATGATGTTAACACAAGTTAATACTAGTTAATACAAATACAATGATAAAACTATAACAAGTAAATACAATTAAATACACTGACACTTAAAGGCCAAATAAGAGAAGCAAGAGTTATGTAAATGATTTAACGAGATACAGATTAGAACAGCCAGACAAGCAGGGCTAAAATAGAGCGTTCTTTGGTTTTTGGGTTAGGTGGAGGCAGAGAGAAGCCTAGGTACGGCAGGGACAATAGCTTTTAGTCTGGACTGGAGCAGGGGCATAACCATTTGGATTTCAGGTATGCTCTAAGATGTATTTTAAATTGGTACTGAGAGGTCATAAGTCTTAGGTTGATTGGAAGGGCATTCCAGGATTTGTCAATGGAATTAGCATATAGTGCTTCACCACCAGCGTTGTTAGATTTAATGGTCAGTACTTGTAGACTTTTGGAAGACCTGAGGGAGTTAAGGTTGGAGTACGGGGTAAGTATTTTGTTCAGTGAGGGGGTTTTATGTGGATGGTTGATTATTTTAAAAGCCTCGGTTAGCTGGTTGAATAACAAATTCATACCTTCCTAGCAAAATTTATATGGGAAACCAAAAAAAAAAACAGAACCTCCTATCCAAAAGTAATACTCCCCAAAAGCATAGGAGGACTAAATCTACCAGATTTGAAAATGTACTACTCGATCATTAACACTAACAGAATATTAAGAATAGATGAACATAACCCATCAATGGAAAATTGATCTCCTCTTTGGGTGACAATCTATTATAGATATATTAAAGCTCTAGGTTTCAATCCCAAAGCACTTCAATTCCTGAAGCAGAAAGAAATACAAACTTATAACATTATAGAGCCCTTAAAACATTCTATCAACTTAGCGCAAAAACTCTTTCAATTCTTGAACCTTAGAAAAGCCATGACAATACTGCAACCCCTTCATCTTCTTCTTCTTTCAGCTTTTCCCGGTTAGGGGTCACCACAGCAGATCACCTGTCCGCTCATGATTGGCAGTGGAGTTTTACAGTGTTGAGTTGCCAGCCCAGCACCCAACCTTCCACAGAAGGCACACACTCACACCTAGGGCCAATTTAGAGTGTCCAATCCACTTTCAACATGTCTTTGGGATGTGGGAGGAAACCGGAGCACCCGGAGGAAACCCACACGACCACAGGGAGGACATGCAGACTCTGCACAGAAGGCACCCCAGCCAAGGATCGAACCAGAGAACCTCTTGCTGTGAGGTGGCAACGCTATCCCCTGCACCACTGTGACCACCCACTGCAACCCCTTCATAAAAACCCAAATTTAAAAATAAACAATAAGATGCTGGACTTAGTCCCTTTTCCCAGACTGAAAGATAAAACAATCCAAGATATTTATCCCTATTTTAACTGTTCAGTACAAGAAATGAGGACCAACTTAAACCTCCCTAAATCACACATAATAATCCTAAGTCAAATCAAAGAACTGTGTTCCAATTACCTCCAAAATGTTACTATGACCAATAGTGACATAGAAACTTATAGCAGGTTTTGGAAAACTATTATCACAACAAAGAAAACTATTACTAATTCATATAAAATGATAAATGAAATCAAATACCAGAAAGACTTCCTCTTCTCTATCTACTAGAGAAAATTAAACCATCCATAGATGATCAGCAAATAAGCCAGGCAATCAATCTAATACTGAAAATTATACCCCTCAAAAAGTTAGCATACACTCAGCTCATGATCAATAATAATGCTTATTTTACACCTGCAATCCTACACAAATTTACCACATCAAAATCACCTTTCTGCCCACACTGTAAGGACCAGATAGTTGACTTAATCCTTGTATTTTGGAGCTGTAAATGTGTCTATAAACTCTGGAATTCTCTCAAGGTACAATTACAAAAAACAGGTTATCAAACATCAACACTAACTTGGGAATTCACTCTATTACACATTCTCCCACCCAACATACCAAGAAAACAAGCAAATACATTTTTAACAATGTTCCTACTAATGAAACTGTATATAGCTTTTAAATGGCTAGATATGATAAATATCTCTTGGGAGGGTTTTAAACAAGTAGTTATACAACACCTTTTAGCTCATAAAATAGTAATAGATAAAAGAAACAAAAACATGAAATCCAGAGAAATTTGGGAACAAACCTTTAATATCATATTAGCATAATTCATCACACAGCAACTTAGAAATACACTATAATGGAACCAAAGAACACATACAAGTTCAGATATTAAATAATAACTTGGATATTATGAATGTATATACTGTCTATATAACTGTGGAACTAACAGTGAAAGCATCTATGTACATAGTGTAAATAGATATGTTGTACGACCTATATCCTGTGGTATCTGACACCAATGTATAACATATATATATATATATATATATATATATATATATATATATATATATATATATATATATTTGTAAGATAGTTTTATTTTTGCGCATTTTTTAATGTAAAATAAAATTATTGAAAAAAAAAAGAATTATAATGAAAATTATGTTCTCTTCCTTTTTTATTTTGGAAATAAGTATTATCAAAGCTTCTGTGTGTGTTATTTACTAACCTGTCAGGTGTTGTGTCTTCCGGCTTTTCCAGGTCAGGGGTGGCCACAGCAGAACTCTGGTCCACCAATGATTGGCAGTAGATTTTTACGTGCCGAGTTGCCGGCCCTGACGCACAACCTTCAACCTGTCAGTATTAAATGGAAAAGCCTTGCCTAATTCATAAGCAGCCAAATCTCTCAATATTTTCTTTTGCTTACGCTGCCTTTCCAAACTTTGAGATACTGATGAAAACTGTCTCATAATCTTGTTTTAAGTCACTGCATTATTCCAAATGTGATCTGATAGTATTGTCCAATTCAATCAGACCACTTTGTAAACTCTAAATAATTGCAGAATTATTATTGACTAATAAAGTCAAAAATTCCTTTCCTGCTTTTGTAAAAAAGGAAATTAGATCATTGTATATAGGAGTACTTTTGTTAGTACCATTTGGGAACTTGTAGAATCTCAACCTTTAGGTGCAATATTCAACCTAAGGTAAAGTTCGAAGTATTTGTTTTCGCTTATCAAGCTTTAATAGCACTTTAAGCGCTTTTCTGTTTCATCAAACAAATTGAAGAGGTTGCGCCTACAAATAATAGTACCTTGCCTGTCTCCAATGGACTGAAATGAATCACAGTAGTTGCTAAGGAAGGAATTAAAGTCTTTAAACATATATTTCCTTCTAGACTGTTGACCTACCGGCATTGCCACAACAGTCTTCTCTCCATCTTCTTCAAAGGAGTCAACCAAATGTTTGTTACGTAAATGTCAATTTATTCCAGGCTCATTTAATCTTGTCATTATGGTTGCAAAGGTCTTTTGCAGCTCACCAACTGCTGACACCAAGCTGTTTAATGCCACCTCATTTATTTATTTTATTTATTTATTTATTTTATTTTACATTTGTTGACTGGGCTAGTCTAACTGGATATATTTCCATTTTCAGTAGAGGCCCGGGGAGAAAAGCTCCACACGAAATACAACAAAATAATAATATTACATGTTAGTAAAAAAGCTAATTGTTGACTAAAAAAAAACTTAGCAAACTGACAAGCCACACTAAACTATTAAAAAAAAGTATAGAGTCAGTTATAGAGCATATTAATTAATAGATAAAGGGTGTAACATTAAAGTAGCAAGGAAAGTAAAGAGAGATTTAGAGTACAGGGGACAAAAAAAAAAAAGAAAAGAGGGAGAAGACAAGAGTTAGAAGAGAGGAGATGTGATAGAATAGTCAACAAGTGAGGGACAACAGAGAGGATTGTGGGAGGAGAGGGAAAAAAAGAAAGTAGTAGATATGGAGATAGAAGGAGTCCAAGGGCAGAGGCTAGTCTAGATAGTAGCTTAAGAGATAGGTTAAAGATCAGAGTAGATGAGATGATAGGGTAGAGTGAAGAAAGTTAGTCAGGTGTACTACAAGAACAAAGCTAGTGTTCTTGGAAGTACAGTTTAATTTTATGTTTGAAGAGAGGCAAAGAAGTAATTAGTGTTATATCCCTAGGTAACAGATTCCATATCCTACCTACAGAATTTGTGAAAAGAGAGTTGCCAGCTGAGTTGTTGGACTTTATAGAACTGGCCAAGAGTTTACAGGAGGATCGAAGGGAGGTAAGATTGTTGTAAGGGATTAATAGTTGAGAGAGTATAGGGTTGTTTCCAGGTTGGTGCAGTATTTTGTGGGCAATAGCGAGTTGTGAGACTGTAAGGTAGTTTTGTAATTCCAGCCAGCCTAAAAGTCTCGAATTATGACAGTGATGGGTTCTGAAGGGGTTGCCTGTGGCGAACCGGGCAATGTTATTGTAGCAAATGGCTAGTTTGTTTAGGTTAGCTTTCTTAAGGTTGGTAAAGATCGGAGATGCATAAAATAAAGTGGATAAGAGATGGGAGTGGGCGATAGTAGCTCTAGTAGCTGGGGTTAGAAAGGTTTTAATACAGTATAAGGATCCTATTTTTCAGTTAACTGATTTGATGGTGTTGTTGATGTGATGATCAAAAGTAAGATTATTATCGATAGTTATTCCTAGCAGTTTAGTTGTAGAGTCAGGGGTGATGACAGTGGCGTTATTAAACAAGATGGTGAAGTTTAATGGGGAGGTCCGAGAGGTTGGGGAGAAGAGAAGAAGTTTGTTTTTTTAGCATTAAGAAAGAGATACCGTCTAGTAAACCATGTTTCAACTGTGGAGAAAGTATTTTGAATTAGAGAGATTAGATCTGAGGAGGAAGATGCTGAGCAAATAATGGTAGAATCGTCAGCATATTGGATACTGGTAGCTTGAGGGATTACTGTGTGAAGGTCATTTATATAGAGGGAGAAAAGAAGAGGACCAAGAATAGAGACCTGAGGGACTCCAATGGAAATGGGCAACAATGATGAGATATGGTTATCCCAAAGAACAGCTTGTTGTCTGTTATTCAGATAAGAGCTAAACCATTTAATGGCAAGATTATCAAATGAGAGGGATGTGAAGTAGGAGTTGGATGCACTGACAAATAAAGTAGCTCATTGCTAGGAGCACTTGCCATGGTAAACTTGGCAACAAGACAAATCTAATCACCAAACCAAGAAGACCAGAAACCAGCAAAAAAAAAACAAAACTGCAAACCAAACACTGGTAGAAAGATGTGCTCAAGGAATCCTTGTTTTGAGCGTAAACAAAGTTTTATTCTCCCACTATTCGTCCGAAGACTTCATCAGAAATAACATACAAATAACAAACCAACCATGTTTAAATACTGCACAATGGCCAATTAGCCAATAAAAACATTTTCTAAACACAGTTTAATTTAATCCTTAATTAATTAGACTGAATAAATCCTGGATCTTTTGTTGTTTAAATAACACTTTATATTAACACATTCATTTAAACCAGGTGGAATATGGGCAACCAAACATATTTGTCACTCAACTTCTTTCATTTCCACCTGGTTCTTAAAATTACCTCCCCTTAAATCTAACAAAACAACATCAATAACAGTAAAAGTAAATTTCTTGAATTATAGGCATCTTATAGAATGTTTATATAGTGTGTTATTCTCATCATGTGCTTTCATAGCTTATAAGTGTGCTCTAATCCTGGTGCACAGAATTCTATTGGTCATGCTGACATAAAATGCTGGACATGACACACAGAGTGCAATATAAACCACACCAGTAGAGGAACAATTGAATCTACCTGGAATCTTATTGTTCCTTTTAAGATGCACTAAATCTACATATGTAGCCCTCTGAAATATAACAACACATACTGCAATTGTGACACTTGTAAGTGCCAAAGGGTTTAATGGTAGTAGGAGGATTAATTGTAGTCTTTGTATTTTCCAATAACTGCTTGATGTTACCTCTGTTTTTCTCAACAAAATTAAGTCAATTACCTAATATTCCAGCCAATTCCTCATGTCCCATCAAAATTCTCCAATTTAATTTAACAATATTTTTATAGCTTAAGAATCTACAGTCATATTCAGACAAAATCTGGAATCAAATGCTGTATTAATATTTTTTGGTTTTATTATTGTTGCTCTGCTTGCTATCAAATCCATGTGTAATAATAGGGGGAACTTCATTATTTCTCCTATTAATAATTTCTGCAGCTGCTTCATCCAATAGCTTTAAATGATAACTCCTGTCCAAAAATAATCTTTTAATGAAGTCAAGGTCTTCCAAAAAAATCTTTAACCTCACTGACCATCCTTGAGGCCCTAATAAATTGTGCACGGGGGATATTTTTCTTAATGTACATTGGATGTCCACTTTTAAAGTGCACGTAACTATTACTAAAAGTACTATTTCTGTAAATTTTTGAAACAAAATTAACCCCATTCCATTCTAAATCTAATCTAAAAAGTTGACCTGGTGGCCTTCATTCCCCAAGGTTAAATCAAGAAATGAACAATTGTTAATTTCACACATAAAGTTGCTTAATTCAAAACCATCACTTAATACTGTGAAGAACAAGTCATCCATAAAATGACAATACATCAGAATTTTGTGTGTTAAAGGAATATATGTTATGGGAGAAGTAGCTGACAGATACTATTCTTTTCATACTGCAGTTTATTTTGGAAATGTTTGGCCATAACTTCTATTACATTGAGAACTGTTACTGTTGCCTTCCCTGTTTGATTTGAGTTAAGCTTTAAAACCCGCATTTGCACGGTTTTGCGCCAGTATACAACTCAGCACAGCTCCTCGTGGTGTCCTGCAGAGTGATACAGGCAACAGAGAGACCCAAGAGAGACTTTTCCTGATTTAAGTATTTTTTTCTGTTTTTTTTGCTCCGACTGCCTTTTCCCACCTAAAAAGTGAGTTTCAAACTGCTCTGTGCTTTTAAAAGTTTAAATTGCATTGTCTTTCTGCATTTTACAGTTTTTGCACTTGGTTTTTATCATTTTAAGTCACTTTTGTATTGTATAACTGTTGTAGGCTACACACTAATGTGTGCTAGCCTGTTTATAGCATTTACAGTGTTTTCTGTGTGTTTTTCTGCTGTTCTCTGAAAAAAAGGAAAAAAACTAAAAAAACATTCTCTTTTCCTGCCTTTGCTGAGCTAGAATAGTCCAGATTTCAGGTTTTGCTGAATTCTGGACTGTGGTATAGTTTCCTGTGTTGCCCATAGCCTTACTTGGATAGGAGGAAGCTTCTCTGTTCACCAGTGAGAGTGGGGAGCTTTGAGCAGCCTATCTGTCCCTGGAAGAGTGGTCTCAGCCCTGAAACTAGTATCTTATTGGCTGTTTTGGGTCAATTCCTATCTCCTTCAGTTTCCCTGCTTTAAAAACCTGCATTTGTGCGATTTTGCGCATAGCGCAGCATCGGGAAGCACCGCTTAATCAGGTTTAAACTATTCCCGGCTCCACAAAGTCTGCTCTTCACTTTTTCCCTTAGAACTGATCTAAATCTCAAAGTAAGCACTCTATTTTCATCCTAAAGCCCTGTACTTGCTCTTATAAGTAATCTTATAAGTAAACACTAATAAACTAAAGCACTACACCCTCTTATACTCCTTTTAAGTACTTGGCTCCCTATTGGTCCTTTCTGATCAGTCAAAAAGTAGTTCCTTATACTATTCTGGCATGTCCAAAAGTCAGTTTCGGGTTTACTCTCCAGTCCAGCTGGTGAATCTGGGAATCTTGAGGCAATGTTACAATTGCCTTATGCACACAGACCACCCTCTCCTCCTCCCTACAAGCTCAAATATATGTGAGAGATGCAACTATATAGCCAAACTGGAGGCTGAGCTCTCTCAACCCAGTACCGGCTCAGTCAGTCAGGAGAAGAAGGGAACCACACACACACACCACAATTCCAGTCTCACATAGACCTACCACATCAGCAAACCAAATACATAAACATACAAAAACATACTCAGAGGCTCTAAATAAAAATCTGCCTAAGCAGCAGAGACCTCCAAAGCAGACATCCAAGCAAACCCTACCCCACAAGAATACCCACGTATCACATAGTTCACAATGTCAGTGTGCCACACAGTCACAGCCCTTAAGGCTAAACAACACACCTAATATACTTGTAATAGGTGACTCTATTGTCAGACACACTGATGTCCCACTCACCAGACTGAATAAGGAGAAGGTCACTGTAAGCTGCCTGTTGGGTGCCAGGATCTGCCACATAATGCATGCACTCAGGTCACTCCAAAGCAAGTACAAGTATGACTCTGTCATTGTCCATGCTGGTGTGAATGACCTGAGATGTACCTCCCTGGACTGCATGAAAAGAGACTTAGAGGAACTCTCTGATCATGTAGCCCAGGCCGGTATGACCCTGACTTTGAGTAGCATCTTGCTCTCACCAAAAATGATGCCACAGTATAAAGACAAAATGATCAATTTTAACAACTGGCTAAAGTATTAGTGTCATTTAAAGGGGATCCAGTGTCTGTCAGCCTGGGATGACATGCTCAACAAGCCACGTTGCTTCGCTACGGACGGCTTGCACCTGCCACCCCTGGGATTTAGAATACTGGCTAAGGCTCTTGCCACCCCCATAGTGCCTTTTTTAGGCAAGGCTCAAAAGACAAACCCACCTCCATAGACAACAAAATAAAAAAAAAACTAAGGGTAATGCTGCTCAATGCCAGAAGTCTAAACCTCAAGATGCACACACTCAAGGCTCTTCTCAGTATGGAGAATATCGATATCTGTGCAGTAACAGAAACCTAGTTCAAGGTTCCCGAAAGCACCCCAGCACTACCAGGTTATACTTCATACCATGCTTTTTGGCCACAAAACTCGGACCGAACCACAAAAGGAGGGGGAGTATTCATATACATCAATGATACCCACACCTCCAGGTTAGTGGCACTGCACGAAGCATCGGAGACCATCCATGTGCAAATAACAGTGGGCAAAACTGCCTTTCAGTTTGTAGCCTGCTACAGACCACCTTTCCAAACTCAGGAACCCCACTCAGCATTCCCGAGAACACTGTAGAATATGAAGGTCTCTCCAAACACCATTATACTGGGTGACTTTAACTATCCAAACATTAACTGGGAAAACTACTCAAGCCCCAACACCCTCGCCCAATGGTTCCTAGAATTTATAAACTCAAATGCTATGGAACAACTGGTCACCACCCCCACAAGAGGGGAAAACATATTGGACCTGGTCATCACCAACATGGGGACTCTATGTTCCACACCAGAGGTATACCTCTCATTGGTAAGGTCAGAACATAAATTAATCTCACTGGACATCCATATCCTGTCCCCACCCCCAGCCAAGGAAACTACGGTGAAGAACTTCTCAAAAGCAAACTTCACACTTCTCAAAACCGAGGTGGTATCCTTCAAAGCCCCCGGCTCAAACCACAGAATCCTTTACAAACGCATTCTATGGACATCTACAGGAATGCATGGATTGTGCTATCTCAAATAAAACCAAGACTCACTCCCCCAAAGGCAGAAGACCTGTCTGGTGGACCCCAGCCATAAATAAGCTATACAACAAAAGAAGGAGGCTACTACATGATAGAGCAAAATCCAAAAAAGGAAAGGCATCTCTGATCAGTACTAGCAAGAAATGACGATCCCTCATAAAATCATCTAAGGCCAGCTTCGAAAGAAAAATTGCACATGACACTAAAGATAATCACAAGGCCTTCTTTAGTTATGTCAGAAACCTGGGTGGCAACTCCCAGATATACTCTGAGTTAGTGCAAAATGACAAAAAATACACTGAACCCACAGACATTGCCAACATCCTGGCAGACGGGTTCAGTGCAAATCCCCCCCCCCCCAAAAGAGCAAATGCCTATCTCAATAGAGTGTAGCCTCCCTGACATCAGAGATGCACAGGTGAGAGCTGCCCTCTCCAAAGCAAAAAACACAGCATCAGTGGGACCGGACGGTGTCCCGGGCTGCGTCTTATATGAGCTCCAAGAAGAACTTAACCCTCACATAAAGTCACTGTTCAATCTCAGTCTTACTACAGGATATGTACCCAAGGAATGGCGTACAGCAACAGTGGTCCCACTCCACAAAGGTGGTGCCACAACGGACCCTGGAAACTATCGCCCTATAAGCCTGACTAGCCTGGTCTGAAAAGCTATGGAACGTATCATCATGGAACTCATAAACAAAGACACTGGGAACCTCCAGACACTGGATCCTACCCAATTTGGCATTGTTAAGGGCAGATCTTGCCTCTTGAATCTGTTCGACTTCTTTGTAATAGTTACCAGGGCCATAGATGAATGGAAGGTAGTCCGCACAGCCTACCTGGACCTCGCAAAAGCCTTCGACACAATACCCCACTCGGGCATCATAAATAAACTCACCAGCTTAAATATTAACCCCTATGTCCCAAGATGGGTTGCAAACTGGCTCAGGGATAGAACCCACATGGTCAGAATTGCAGGTGCCATGTCAGACTCTAAACCAGTTACAAGTGGCATCCCACAAGGCTCAGTCCTGGGACCTCTCTTCTTCAGTATATATTTTTCTGAGATACAGGCTAACACGGGAGGACTATGGCTGACCAAGTTCGCAGATGACTGCAAAGTGGGTGCCATAATCGACTCTCTGGCTGACACAAGCATCCTCCAAAAGGGTATCACAGAGACGGATAACTGGTGCCAGAGCCATGGCCTAAAGCTAAATGCCAAAAAATGCATAGTCATCCCCTTTGGGAAAAACAAGGTGCCCACAAATTACCACATAGGTGGTAATCCATTAAGTATGGAAGAAGTAATTAGGGATTTGGGGACCCAAGTAGATAGTAATCTCTCCTTTGACAGTCACATTGCCAAAGTGGTTAGAAAGACCTTCTATATAGCCCACCTTATCACGAAAGGTTTCACATCTAGATCAAGAGAGGTCATTGTACCCCTCTACTCATCACTCATCAGGCCCATACTTGAATACAATGCCCCATTTGGGATGTACCTTACCCGACACCTGCAGCAACTGGAAAGACTCCAAAAGTACCTCACCAAGAGGATCAAGGGACTCAAACAGATGCCCTATGCAGTTCAGCTAAAGAAACTCCAGCTCTACTCAGTTGCTTACCGCCTACTCAGAGGCGATCTGTGCCTGACGTATAAAGCCATGTCCAACTCAGAATTAATGGACATGCTCCACCTCAGGAAATCCAAATCACTTAGAGATACATGCTCCAGGGACTTAAACCTCAGCACAGAAACAAATAGGACATGCAGGAGGGACAGATTCATATCCCAGAGGCTCCCCTCACTCTGGAACAAAATCCCAGTCCAAGTTAGGCAGAGCCCCTCACTGACCCTCTTCAAGAGAAATCTTGACGAGTGGATGTGAGATCGTAAGTTTACCCCTGGGATCTCTTCTGTGTCCCTGCTAGACAGAGGCACAGTAAACTAACCTTAAGAGGGCTGTCTTCTGTGACCTACTATTCAAAGGCACAGTCTACTAATCTAATAGGGTGGCGAAAACCAAACACACTCTGGCTAGGCTTACAAATGCCCTAGGGCAGATAGCCTAGTATCAACCTATGAACCTAAACACAGTTCTCTGCTTAAATGAAAAAAGTAATAATTCTATTGGTTTGTCATCCTTTTCACACATATATTGTAAGCAGCAATGGACAGCTATCAGCACTCTGGACAGTACTGAGGGTAAAAAATAGAGGTGCTGTTTAGCTTTCCCTGTGGCTCCAGGTGTAAGAGCAGTAAGTCCCTATTTAGAACACAGATAATACAGGGTTCAAACCCAGATTATTCATTTTTTATATATGATGTTAGAATGGCATTAGCTAAGTAAATGTGATCATTACTGCAAATGTGACAAATGACTACAGTAAAGTATGTGCCTTCCACAATTTTTATCATCAGTGCCTTACTCTATACAGTTGTACCTTTATTACCTACTTTGCAGGCCTCACTGCAAATCACAATTTAATTGTGTGTACAGATGTCTAGAAATGATAAGGGGTGGTATATGTTTTGAAATGATTATTCTAACTCAGCAGGTTTGCTATTTGTGTATGGCAATATATCCTAAAAAGTGTGGGCAGTATGCTTTATCACAGTAAAGACAGTTTCCAATCACATTAGATGAATATTTCATCCACTATCATCTGAATATGTCACAAAAAGAATCCTACAGATGATTTTTAAATATTCCACAGTACATAAGCACTGATAAGCTACTGAATTAAGGTAACATGTTAGTATTATGCATTAGCACAGGCAAGTCAGTCCGCAGACACCATCCGTCAATATAATAGATACACACATGTAAACAAGAGCTACAGTGATGAGATGAATACAAGGAGAGATGAAAATACCTAGCAGTGTTTTTAATGGCACATTAATGGTCAATTTTTGTTCTGTTGTCATTATCAACATTACATGCTGCATAGCATGAAGTGAATGACATAAGGATAGACAAGGCTTAGGAGAGGGATAACAGGCTTATCACAAGAAGAACAAGGTTAGCTAAATATGTGATAGCAGTGGGGATGAATATCACTTCAGATACACATTTCTGAGCAGTAATCAATATATCTCCATGAAAAATCATAACTTTGGTTCCATATTTTAATATGTAGGTGATTAAATATATCATACACATACTGTATATCATCACACTAAGAAATGATGAGAGATGCATCTGGAATCGAACCCTTCAAGATATTGTCAAAAAAATCTTCAGTCAAGTGATTTATGTCAACATTCCACTTAAGAATTTACATTTTATTATATTCATCAGTCTAAAGAACTGTTAGAGTAAATGTATCAAAGCATTGCCATTACTGTGCTTTAAAACTGTGTTCCTTTAGTGCAAAGTTTGAACAGCATTGTGCATCGGTAACCGGACTAGTGCAGCCAATTGCAAAAACTCACCAGATTTTGCCATAGGACATGAAGAGCCATTCACCACCACTCAACATTGGTGCAGGATGCCAAACTCCACTCAGATGCAGAGAACAAAAGGTGAAGGCTTCATTATGGGCAATTTCTGGCCATATGCGTGTGGTGTGTGATTTTATTTTTTGATCAGGTTAAAGGTGTGAAAATGGGTTAGATAAGAAATTGGTGAAATGGGAGACAACCACGGAGAAAGAATAAAGGTGAATAAAGGTATCTGCAGGAGAGAATTAGGAAAGAACCATAGCTATCCACATATTTAACACTGTAATGTGAACATGGGTAGAAAATTGGATAAATTTGGACTGTAACACAGATGGATGACAACAATGCAATAATGTTGTAAACCCAATCAGGACCAAATCAAGTGTGTCAGGAAGACACATATGTGAAGTGGAGTGCTATGTATGGGACATTTTTTTTGTTTGGGACAGGTGCCCATTTTTTCTTTTTTTCTTTTTTACAGACACAGGGATGTTGATGGACACAAAAGAGTGAAGGACACCATGACTTGGTACAGCTCAGCGACATTGGAGTCACATGCCCGTCAAGCATGGGAACAGTGAGAATCTAGTCCTCACTCTTATAACTGTCATCACTGTCCCCTTGCTCAACACCCTGTGGGATTGCTTGATGTGGGGGTCTTTTTTGCATTCTAAGCAGTGACTTCTCCAGATGGCTGAGGTGGGCACCAGTGCCAGCTTCTATCACCCCATTCATCATAGCTTCTGGTATGTTATGTAATGCCCATCTCCACCAATATTCCCAGAGGGTACTAATTCACCAGCAGTCAGGGCAATGTGGATGGGCCTGGTATTGCAGGGGCTGTGTAGGCAGTACTGTCAAGTTGTGTCCCAGAGGTGCTGGGAATTGGTGCAGCAGCTGGTGGGGGCTTGGCAGTCTGAACTGCAGCAGTTGACCTACCTCCCTGTGCTGAAAGTTATTTTGTTTGTTGGCATTGAAGTATGACATAAGAATGGTGTGTTCGTATATAAAAAAGAGATACAGAGTGGGGTGAGACAAAAAAAGAAAACAGATGATTAGAACAATTATATGTCACATTCAAATTCTTTGTTAAAATAAATATACTTTTATTACTATATTAGCTATACAGCTTTCCAAATCCAAAATAGGATTGTGAATGATAACAAGTAATCCATGCAATTGCATATATTCCTTTAAAGATAATACATAGTAAGTTAACAACATGACATCAAAGCCAATTTTTCTGGGGTTAAAATAAAAAAATATATATATATATTTTTGTAATTTGAATGCATTTTTTACTTGTGGGAATTGAACCCTCCGAATCTGAATACACTATTACACTTTCCTAGTACAATTAACAAGAGCTACCGAACAAAGCACAGTTACAATCTGCATGCTTAAGTTGCAAGTAATGTGTAGAAGAGCAATTATTTTAATACAGTCATGTTCATTTGTGCTACATACATATCCCTTGCCTCTCTGAGTCTTTGTAATATTTCAGCATGCACCTCCCTGTTCGCTGAAATACCTGAGCAGCTGTAAAATAAAGACGGAGAGAAAAAGAGACATAAAAGCATGATGCATACCACTCTCAGCTATCTACAGCTTTCCATAACATTTAAAGTTCCTTTATTTATATACTTACACAGCTGTGGAATGTCAGCAGTACTAAACTCATCCACTGGTTGAGGTGTGTCTGCTGGAGCCATTTAAGTTCATTGTAATGCTACCTGCATTGCTCCCCAGTGAGTGGTATGCTAGTCACACTGGAGGCAACATTTGCTAGACAGTACCAAGCCTCAACCTTATACAGAGACCCAATATAGTCACCCTGAACTAGCCTGAGGCTGTAATGCTTTATGAGAAATGCATATTTTGACGCCTCAACATCCCACATTTGAGCCATGAACCGGGCAGTATCCTTCCCGGCTCCTGCCATGTATTCACTGGTCCTGCAACAACAGTTAAAGTGTTTTCCCACCATTTCGCAATATAGCATTTTATGACCAGTGCACAAACCTGGACAACCAGATAGCAACATTGTCAAAGAAGACAGTTTATAAAACACTATGGATAATATGAAATTTGACATTAATCTATGGCATGTGTGCTGCTTTATCTGATAAAAGTTTGTCCAATGGTTAAGAGTGATATGTTAAATGACTTGGTGTCTAACACCTGAATTTGTGATGATCAATTTTATGACTTGACCCATACTTTGTGGCACCTTACAGACTGCTGAAAGTAATTTGTACAATGTGGATATGCAAAAAAGCGAATACATACATTTCCACATAGGTGTGATTCTTCACTGCCACAGACATACCGCTTGCCAAACATGGTCATTACTAATATACACATTAAGGAGTGACTGGTGCAATACTTCAATTAACCATGTATGTGTGTCACATGACATGGTCCTGGTTTATGCATTGTCAGGTGTAATGTGTGACAATATACTGGAAATGCATATACTTGTATCACTTTCAGAGTAGATTTTTGAGTTCTGGTTCAGACCACACAATAAATTCTGTTTTATAACTATACTTGTGTTATGGGAGGTATATAGATGACTGCCTGTAAACTATGAAGTCCATCCCAAGTCTGAAAATACACTTATAATTACATAATCATAATTATCATGTTACACCAGTTACACATATAATTGATATGATACCATGTGTATGCTCAGTCAACTTCATATACATATATATTGGTATGTATAATTATCTTTATATTATAATTTGTTGTGGAAAAGTACAGTTGGACACCCTTAAGAAAAACTGGAGTGTGCTAGCTAGGCAGCAGATATATGTTTTACACTCAATGCTGTCCAGAGTCCTGTCAGATGCACATCACTGCTTAGCTTGTTTGCGAGAAGGATGGCGAAGCAAACAAAATAGTTTCATTTTTTCCTTAAGCAATGAACCATGTTTGCACACAGGTGAGCAATGTGCAAATGTAATAGGTAATACCAAATATATACTCCTTCTGTTTATACTCATTATGAGTCTTCCTCAGTACAATAACTACTGTGGAACTCAAACCAGAGTTCACCTACCTTATCTATTGTGTACCTCAATTCATTTATACCTTGTGCTACACACACAGTTGGGTCACAGGAGTAAATTATGCTGTCATTATCATCCAAGTTGCTGACCATTGTGCAATGCCACTATGTGTGTTTGCGCTTCTGGAGGCAATTACATTAATTTTTAGATTTTTATATATTTAACCATATTTGTGCAAAGCTATGTGCCATGCAAATGTTAAAAAGAAAGAACAATATTTAAAAAAATAAAGTTAAACAAATGTTAAACAATTACACAGCTCTGGATTTGAACTGTCAGAGAAATAACATAACAAAACACAGTTGTATTCCTTGTTTGTACAAAGCTTTGTTTGTGAATGGGAGGTGGAACAACCACCTCACATTCAGTTGCACTAAATGACAAGTGTGTGCTTAATGTTGACAAAAGGGCACACAGACTGATTTATTTTTTGTAAGAAATACATTAGTTATGTGATATTTATGTTTTATCCTTTTCTGTTTTATGTCACATAGGATTATGGCACCCAAGCCTACAGATCCATGAAACCCCCCTTTCAGTGATATGGAAAATGAGGTCATAATACATGCTCTTAATTGGCAAGGAACCTTTCTCCTTGAAAAAGGCAGTGGGGATATGACTGCCAGAAAGGAGATTCGGAACCAGTTAGTCAATGATGTCAATGCAGTCAGTGGTCACAGATGAAATTATGATCAGGTGTGACATCAGGACAATGATATAATTTTATCAGCCCAGAGGAGTGCAGCTGCAGTTGCCCAAGAAAGGCTGGCTAAGAGATCCAGGCAGCTCAGTGGAGACTGCACAGCATGCGCTTGATGTCAGTGCTGATGTGGCTGGGAGGAGCAGCTTCCAGGTAAGCTTACATATGGCAGCATTTATATTTGTCTGTAGAATAAAATAAATAATTTGACTACTGCTTCCTGAAGTGTTCTATCTGTATCTATTAATATGTAATAGACATATAAGAAAGTTTTTCAGTACACATGAGTGTGGGTGGAAGTCCCAGCCAAGTTTCAGTTTCAGCTGTTTCTTACAGGACATATAGGTACTTGCGTATTCACTGTCCCCCTGTGTTATTCCCATTGTAATTCTTCATTGTTGCCCTTTCTTTGCTGCATTTCTTCCAGGAGCATCCTCCCTGCAAAGTGTGGAGACATCTGCACATGGTAAGCAAATGCTTGTTTGCTTACTACAAAGCATTACTTAGATATATAGTTATATGTAAGTGTAAGGAGGATTTAATGAGTGTTTGTATTGCTATATTATCTGTGATTGTGTGACCGATGTTACTTTTTTTCATCTATATTAGTTTAATATTTAGTATAGTAGTAATTTCATTCCAGTGTTTGTTGCTTATTATCACAGGTGATCCTGACTGTTGAAGTTCAGGATTTTTACCACCTGATATTGGAGTATCTGTAGGCTCTAATGATCATGGTGGACAAATGGAGGCTTGGTCGGGAAATTCAGAGGTTGAATCTGACACTGAGGTTGTGACTCACACATTCCCTGGATTTCCTTCAGACAGAGTCAGTATGGCTACTCATACCCATTCCACTCAGCCTTCAGAGAGTGGACAAACTGAGGGGGACACACTTTACTAGGATAGTTTAGTTACTGTGGTTTCAGTGCTGGTTGACACTGGTCATAGCCAAAGTGTGGGTGAGGTGCCAGGTTAGTAGGGGTGCTTGGAAGAGGCCTGTTGTCCACCCTCCACCTGATCCTTTTTGTCATTACGTGTCTCTCAATGTATGTTTACAGTTATCATGGAGACACAGGCATATTTCACTATGGCATCCAAGGACATGCTTAGGGTTCTAGATGTGGCACAAGCTGATGTGCATGACTGCCGCCACCATGTGGCTGATTCAATGGATCAGATGAATGACACTATGGAATGGGCAGAGTCAATAATGGAACATCTGCTGGGAGGGGGACAGCATCCAAGTGGCTGTAGGTCTACAACATCATCTTCTGTTAGCCAAAGTGGCCATGCCCAGTCCTGCACCCATAGTGGTACTACTTCCACTGTTCCATCAGTAATTGAGGTGTCTACACCCACACAATGGTAGGCCATGCGGTCATGGACCTGGGCATAGAAGAGCTCATACAGCAGACATTACTCACATTCAAGTAGCACCAGCACATCTGACCAGAGGCATGGACATGCCAATGCAGCTCCTACCAGGACCCATTCTCACTGTTAGAGACAATGCCAATGAACTGATAACTCTACTATACATGAATCACACCTGTCCAACATGCCAGGATGTACAGCTATCACAGATCATGGCTGTGTTCATGGATACACACACACACACATTTCACATTGAGTGTCCATACAGAGACACACACACACACACACACACACACACACACACACACACACACACACACACACACACACACACACACACACACACACACACACACACACACATAACAAGTACATGAGGCATTCATGAGGCTTGCAGGTCATTCTGTTTAAGTGGCCATTTGATAATTTGCTACATTTCTGCCTGCCTGTCTTTCTCACTCACACACAGTCACTACGTTTGTGTCAGCCTTAGCCTTGTGCCCTCAAACCCCACCCTGGGCAAACTATGATAACTGTGACCTCACCTTGTTTCTGTCATTGGATTCAGATATACATATGTGTTTTTTTTTCAGGTGCATAGCTAACTGAGTGCTTAATGTATATATTGGTGATGCTATTTTGAAATGTTTACTCATTTCTTACAGCCTTTTTACTGTTGTGAATACTACCTTGAAATCATTGATGCATCAATGAGGCTTATTGCTCCACTTGTGAGAATGTAGGGATACGTAGACTTTGGACTGCTTTTTCTAATGTGGGCATTTTAGATGCATGAGGCATGTAGCTGATAAACTGCAGAAAACTGTCAGCATAAGTCAGTCCTATCACATACTGATACCATTGCTGGACAACTCACACACATTCCACTTAGGTACATTTTCAAGTAACAGTATGCAAGTATTTCTCATTTGTTTGTGTTCTTACCCATTTATTTTACTGTTCCAGGTTCAACACTTACCTTGATAGTCCTGCAGTTGCAACTGTTTTGATTTGGGACTGACTCTGTCTGATGTTATCAGTACACAGCCATTACACAGGTAAGTAAATGTTGTGAACATTGCCTAGCATCAATTTTACTGGATGTATGTGCATAAGATAATTAATTTTCTCCTTAGGTGGTCAACATGCATGCTATCTAATGCCTCTTTGTCAGGGTGAAGGCATATTGTGCATGCCTACCTTGACCCACAGTGGTTGGTGGAGCCCACTCTGACTCCTCATCTGCATGTGGCTGTTGTGACCTTGCCAGTGGTAGTGGAATGTGTGCCCCTTCCCCTTGGTGTTCCTGTTGCAGCTGTTTTCTCAGGATAATATTGTGTAGGATAGCACAGGCAGTGATCATTTTGTCACAAAAACTGAAGTCATACTTCAGGACATCCTCTGACCTATCTGGGGACTGAAACCTTGACTTAAACAGTTCAAACACAAGCTCTGTGATATTTCTTGTTTGAGCATGAGCTTCAATATAGCATTCCTTTGTGGGTGAGTTTGCATTTCTGATGGGTATCATCAGTCATGGTTTGAGTGCATACCCTGCATCCATGGTGTTGTGGGATATCACTCCTGGAAAAACCACTGGAAGAGCTGTGAGTTGTTCCAGATATGAGAGTCATGCATGATAACTGTTGGGGTTGTCAGCACAAACATTCAGAATGATTCCCTTAACCTTACACATGACCTAGTAGTTAATGTAGACCCTTCCCTGTTCACTGGATGGTGCTTTGATCTCAATGTGTATGTAGTCTATGGCACCCAAGATTTCCGTTAAGTTTGCTATGGGGTCAAAATCCTGCATAGTTGTACCGCTGTCCTCAGGAGTATGGGAGAATTATATATACTCACCGACATGCTGTACCAATGCATTCAGGAATTGATGTATGATCCTGGATGCTGATGCCTGTGACACCCTCAGCATGTCCTCTGTTGGTTTCTAGAAGGTTCCTGTAGCTAACATTCTAAGTGCTACACATACCTTGATCTCCACATGTGTTGGTTCCCCTCAGTTTGTCCTTGATCTCAGCCATGGATGATGGAGGTTGCAGAATTCCTTGAGGGTGTCTCTATCCACCCTGTTTGTCTCTACTATTTCCATCTCATGCTGACCATGAAAAGTTAAACAGGGTTTAAACACCCTTCTCCTTGCACAAGGTCTATCAGCAGCAGCATAGCCTTGAACCTGTTGCACATGCACATGCAGAATAGCAACATGAGGCCCTAACATTCTTTCCTTCTACTGTAGTTTCTGTGGCTGCTTTCTAATATGTTTTGGAATTTGTGGCAAAAACCTGCACTAAGTGTACAAGATTGCTTTATAACTTGTTGAATAGCTCTGCCATTTTAGATTGGTGGATGAGCATACATTTCAGCTGCTTCTGCTGCAATTAGCATGCCATGATGTTGACTGTATTTGCACACTTACTGAATACAAATCAGCACCCAACTATGTGCCTGTTATACTGAGATGAGTACATTGTTTTAGGGAGCTGTATAGGGTTTATTGAATCTAGCTGATAGTTTTACTACTGAAAGTGGCCATCAGCTGTGCCTGTCAAGGGAGAATAGAAATCAAACCAGAAGTAGACCAAAATCAAGCAACAACTGAATGTGCCAAAAAAATAAAGAAAGAATATAAGGTGAAGGATTAGATGAAAAGGCAAAAAATGTGGAAAATGCATAAATATAGTTTCAAGTATAAAAAACTTCTGGAAGAACCTCATGTTGATCAGGAATGAATACATGAATGGTTAAGGAGAGGTGAATTTAAACCAAGAAATGAAAGGTTAATATTGGTGACTCAAGATAATGGGCTATGTACATACTGGTTTACAAAGTCCATTGAACATGTGGGAGAAACAGACAAATTTAGGTTTTGTAAAACCTAACTGGAAACAGTCGCACACCTCATTGCTGTTTGTAACATACTAATGGCAGAAGGACTGTATACTGAAAGGCACAGTAATGTGGTGAGACTGTTGCACTGGGAATCGTGCAAACATTATGGTTATGAAGTGGCTGAAAAGCACTGCAAACATGAGCCACAAAGCATCATAGACAATGATGAAGTCTAAATCACATGGGATCATCCATTACCAACAATTCAAAAGATAGATGCTAGAAAACCGTATAAAATGGTCCAGGAAAAGAAGACAAAAGTAGCACTGATCATTGAAATTGCCACATCCAGTGACTACAGTGTCCTGCACACAGAGAGACATAAAGTTATAAAATATCAGGATCTGCAAGCAAAAATGAGAGCAATGTGGAAGAAAGACACCCAAATAGTTCCAATAGTAGTAGGAGCAATGGGTCTTATAAAAAAGAGTCTAAAGTCTTATTTAGATATGCAACCAATACACATAACTCTGTACAAACTGCGAAGTAGTTATTACTGGGCACATTGCGGGTGCTGCAAAGAGCACTTTTGGCTGACATCAAAGAGTGAAACAATACTAATTTCATGAACTTTAATCATACTTTGACTTAGGAATGGGGAACATTCTCATCATGGTATTAGAAATCCAAGGGATTTGGAAAAATTAAAAAAGGGAGAAGATGAGTGTCAGTGCAAGAATCCTGATTAATGGTCACTTTATGATCACCCGCAAATAAATATGATAATAACTTTTTCACATCAAGAGCAAATGAAGTTGCCAGTCACTATGCTTCAATGGATTTACAATACCTTCTCTCTCAAGCCTTTCAAATTCTTTATTGACTTTTTCTTTCTGTGTAATGTTAACAGTCAACTTTTGCAAAACTTTGGTATGATACCCTGACTCAAGAAAATGCTGGATTTAATACAACAAAATATTCTAAATTATTCATGAGATACTTAAATTATTCATTTTTACACTGATTACTACTCACACAACACACTTAGACTTACATATTCTTTTCTATTTAATATGAAATTTCATGTCTCCATTAACCAAGATAAAAAAAACATTGCTATACTATCCAAACAAGCAGAATTATAAACTTAATGAAATGTTGCATAAAATAACACAAACCAGTAAAACAATTACTTTCACATAAATAGTTAAATCTCTCCGAGACATGTTGATGTGGGGGCTCTAATTCCATGCCTAGATCTCTACATGCACTAAGTCTGAGGTTACACAGACTCATACAAAAAATAAAAGTATTGCAAGAAAAGATACTCCTTGGGATTTAATAAACTATGTGCAGGCTTTGCACAAAGCATACACAGAGTTTACATGTGTGCATAGTGATGCATGGTGAGAAGCAGTATTCATTGTATATTCATGCTGCACACCACGTGTAAACATAAATAAGCAAGATTCCATGGCTGGCAACAATGTTGCTGGCCAGGAAACCATGTAAGTGAACAGCAGTCCTGCTTAAATCAGAGCACTGAGGGTCTGCAGTTTTTGCCAGAATGCCACAATGATCACCAGGACTTAACAGATATCCCTCAATCTCTTGGTGCAAGACATCTGAACAAAGATCAATGTAACGGTTGGAAGATTACCAAGAAATAAGGACATATTTGATATATTTCCTCTTTAGAAATATGCTAGAATAATCAGGGGTTTGTGTAAGATGGGAGCACTACAAAATCCTGAAAGCCCAAAATCCTGAAACCCAAAATTCTGAGACCAAAATCTTGAAAGTTTAAAATACTGAAAACTCCAAATACTGAATCTCATAATATTGAAAACACACAGGATACCAAGACTTACTATATTCCAGCACAAGTACATACAGAAACAAATAAAAGACAAAACATATTACTCTTCTCCAAGTATAGCAGGGGGGCAAGCACCCCTGCACCCCCCATGTGGAGGGGCTGTGCCGCCACACCCCCTGCTACTTAACTATATCAACTACGAGTTTGCACTTAGTGTAGTGAAGTGCAATCTCAGAGTTGATATATTTAAGTAGCCGGGGGGGGTGCAGGGGGGCTTGCCCCCCCCCAATTATAGTTGAAAGGTAATAGGTTTATATATGTACTTGTGCTGGAATATAGTAAGTGTTGGTATCCTGTGTGTTTTCAGTATTATGAGATTCAGTATTTTGAGTTTTCAGTATTTTGAACTTTAAAGATTTTGGTCCCAGGATACTTGGTTTCAGGATTTTGTAACGCTCCTGTTAAGATACATGTTCTGAAGGATTTAAAGTCTTAAACTCAAATGTATGTAATTATTGAGTAACATCACTCCTGAGATCATCCCAGTGATATGGCAGAAAACCAAAAATTTGCTAAGCAACACACCAAAAGATATAAAGGGAAAAATCCTGATATTGTGTGAAAATCTGGACAGCTGAGAGGTATGATTGTTACATATATTGTCTAAACACAGTTACAGTGCATATTATTATGCAATTTCATTCCTGGCATTTTGTACTGAAGTTGTGTAAATGATCTGTAAGGGTACAGGGACTGCCATGTAAAATAAACACTCAGGGAAGGTGTGTGTATTGAATAGGGATACACAGATGAATTGTAGGACTGAACTCAGGGAAAGAGGACTGGTGAAACAACCTAATGTACAGCAGATAAGGGCATGTCAAGGGAAGACAGCTGTAGCAGCAACACCAGTCAGATATCAATATGGTACAGTAGGGACTGAACAGTGAAAATGTGTATTATGTGACTGTCACACAAGGTGATGTAGCAATGGAGAGGAAGTTTGTGTGAGACAAGCATCCTTACATGAACAATGTAAAGGACATCTATCAGTAATGTTTTATACAATTGTGCTAAGGTGCATTTTGTGAAGCTGTGCAAACTGATTTGCCTGAATATGAGTATAATCTCAGCAGAGGTATACAGCAAGTGGGACACAGGTAAAGGTTCATGGACAACATTAAAAGAAGCACGTACAGTCATGGCCAGTATCAGAATAATACCATCAGTAATCCCATGCCTCTGACATAGCATATGTGATTTAGAGTGATCAGAGATGATTCTGCACAAACACACTTGTACAACTAATATGACATGTCCACACTATGAGAGTAATCATGCACCCTGTCCTGGCATATAACATCTGCTGAAGGTGTTGGGAGGAACACTGCTATACCTGTATGCAACATTATGAGCAATACTGTCTAGCTGACTGGTATGCATATATATATATATATATATATATATATATATATATATATATATATATATATATACATATAATACAATCCATACTGTCATGAATGTCATTAATGTTGTCAAACCCCTATGTATGTACTGTGTGCATCATCAGAACGTAACACACATGCATCTGGTGTAACAACTTGATGGGAGTTCCACACCATCAGACAGTAATGTTTATGCCATAAAAAAAATACCTAGGTATGGCCAACAGCTCACTGTGGCAAAGGTGGTAAACTTCAGTTACACATCACTGGAAGACGTGTAGGGAGGTATTTATTTGTTTGCAGTTTGTTTACCATTGGGCTGAGAAGATCCCAGTTTCAATGGAGTCCTGGAGAGAAAAGCTCCATAACGATAATATACATAGTAAACAAATTATTAGTAATATAGTAATACAGAAGTATATAAAAAAATGGTATTTAAAAGTACAGTTTAGTAAAATGCAGAAAGAGAAATTATAATATTATAAAAACCATTGGTGAATATTTACAAATATATTTGTTCCTACTGTAGAAATATAACAGTAGAGGCATATATATATATATATATATATATATATATATATATATATATATATATATATATATATATATATAAAACCTATGAGAGTTTAAGTAGAGAAGTGAGACAGGGGAGGAGTGTTTTTCAGGTAATACAAGTGTTGTTAGAGAATAATAGATTGGGTGATTTTCTTAACAGAACAGAAACTGTGGAACTCCAATGGATTATTGAGGCTGGTGGCACATCGGGGGTGTGGCCTTAATGACTGTATACCCCTTCAACCAGTATTGAAAGGCAAGAAGTTAAAATAATAGGATGTGCTGTATGTTATGAAGTTATGTTGCTTTAATGATAAGTATGTTTTAATTGGGCTGGTTTTGGAGGGATTTTTATCCAGTGTGATTGGATAATTCTTTTTTACATATATAAATATATGAGAACTGAACAAATTGATTTTATGTCTGATGAAGCAATGTGTAACATTGTGAAAGCGCTTACATCTGTATTTAATAAATAGTCTTCAGTTTTTACCATGGAGAATTTTTGTTGTGTACCTGCCTGCTGTTGCACGGATTCTCTGGGTTTTGGAATAACTTGAATTTTTTTAACTTGTTGCAAAACAGTTTGTACTCATTAAGGAAGATAGGATTTTTGTTTTTCTGGTAGCATTTCCAGCTTTTGTCTCAAAGACGCATGACAGCTAAACTATTTTTGCCTAACCAGGAGACTGTGTTACTTTTAATTCTTTTTGTTATGGTTGGAGCAAAGGTGTTTAAAAGGTTTAAGAATGTTGTATTGAAGTAGGTAACAGCATTTTCCAAGGAGAGGGATTTTAGAGGGCTCCAATTTGTATGTTTTAGTGAGTTTGAGAAGTTGTTGGGATTAAAGTTTTTAGGGAGTGTGTGGAGATATAGGTATGTGATAATTGTAAGGAATTGGGAAGGTGATGAGCGAAAGTGGGAAAGTGATCACTGAGACAGTCAGGGAGGGAATCACTATGAGAGATGTAGTGGGGGTGAGAGACCAGAATCCAGTTAGGGGGCTACCAGAAGAGAGGTCCCTGGAAGGTCAAGTTGTGGAGTTGATTAGCTGAGAGAAGTTGTAAAGGTGTATGTTTAAGGAGTTTGTAGGAGATTGTTTGGTGGTGCAGTTAATATTCATGTCCCCCAGGATTATAGTCTCATTGCTAATTTTGGTGGAGAACCATGTGGGAATATACTCAAGAACTGAGACATTGTCTCCAGGAGGGATGTAGATAGTGGCTATACATATATGTTTGTGTCTATTTATCTGAAGTAGGGCCAGGAATAATTCAGCATGAGTGAATTGGGGAATAGGTTTGGTGTAGGGAGTAACTGAGAGGGAGGATGAGTAGAGGAGAGTGACTCCACCACCTTTTTTATTGGTTCTGTCTTTTCTAATGATATTCTAGTTGGGAGTATTATTTCAGAGTCTTTTATGTGGGGTTTTAGCCAGGTTTCTGAGATGGACAGGATATCTGGCTGAATTTGGAGAAACCAGGCATGTAGGTTGGGGATTTTCTTACATATACTTTGAGCATTCAGTGTTGTGAAAATAAGGAATTTTCCTGTTGGGGGGTAAGAGGAGGGGAATTTGAATTGTGAGGAAAGGGACCAGGGTTAGGGTGTATGTCACCAGAGAGAAGGATGGTAATAACTTGGTGGATATGGAAAAAGAGGTATTTAGACTGCTTAGTGTTTGGTTTGTGGGTCATGTGTTTTATGGAAATAGGGCTAATTGGGATGGGAGTAGAGTATCTGTAGGTAGGGATAAGTTTATAGGGGAAAATGAGACAGTTATTGAAGAAGTTGAGATGGGGGGTATGAATGTTGAGGAGTGTATGTGTTGTATGGAGAGTGAGCTGATTGTATGAAAAGGTAGACAGTGATTAGTACTGAGTGGACTGGTGAGATAATTTAGATAGGATAAGGTGAGGAGAAGAAGTATCTGAGTTGTGAAGGAAGTAGGTTTTGTAAGCATAGTGGTTATTTAGAGTATGAGCTGAGTAAGAATATTGAGTTGAGTGGGCAGTGGAGTGGGCTGTTCTGTATATGGTAGATGATGAGGAGAGGTGAGGGGATGAGATTAGTCAGGAAGGGGGTGGGGTGGAAGTAAATTAGTATGGGTGGAGGATGGTACAATTTATTGGGCTATAAGTGAGTGGGTGTGGGTTTGTTAATATAGGTATAGAGGTAATGGGGGTGGGTTGAAATCGGGGCAGGGTAGGGGAGCAGAGTGAGCCTGCAGGGAGAATGGAGCAGGTAGAGCCAAGGAGATGGAAAAAAGACTAGCAAGCAAAAAGCAATCAGTGAAGCAGGGAGCAAGCTCAAAGGTAAGGAGGCACAGGGGTAAGGCACTGTGTCGCTATGTATATAAAGTAGACATAAGCAGAGAATTTACTGGGGTAAGGATCTACACACAGGGTAGCCATACAGTGACTGAACTATTAACTTAATATGTAGGGACTTACACTATATTATTAGCTTAAAATATAGTGACTGAAATATTAACTTAAAATATAGGGATCAGGAATGAATATATCCTGCCTCCCAGAGGCCAAACTATGAGAGACTACAGGATAAGGCAGGAGCACACGAGGGACAAGAAAGGAGTCTGGGGAGTGAAAGGGAGACTAAAGGCCATAGTAGGCTGCTAGCGAGCACACACTGAATTAAGGTATAACAGTAGAAATCAGTAGAAAGGAACATAATATTTAACACAGTAAGGGTACAAACATGTTGTAATTCTAGTTGTTGGGGGAGGCTGAATGGATACAGAAAGCACAGAAGGATCTCCTTAGGTGGTTCTTTCAAGGACTGGATGTCTGAGTGTTATGTAGAACAGTGGGAGACACCTGGGGTAATGCAGCAATAGTGGAACATAATTCTAGTTGTTGGGGGAGGCTGAATGTATACAGAAAGCACTGCAGAATCTCCTTAGGTGGTTCTTTCAAAGGCTGGAAGCCTGGGTGTTATGTAAAACAGTGGGAGATACCTGGGGTAATGCAACAATAGTGAGGCATTGTAATTCTAGTTTTTGAGGGAGGCTGAATGGATACAAAAAGCACTGCATGATCTTCTTAGGTGGTTCTTTCAAGGGCTGGAAGCCTGGGTGATATGTAGAACAGTGGGAGACACCTGGGGTAATGCAGCAATAGTGAGACATTGTAATTGTATATATTATACATGATGCACAAGGAAGTGTGCATCATACTCAGTTATTGGTGAGATGAAGGCTATGAACTATGGAGGTATTATGGTCTGTGATGTGGATGTCCTTCACATACTCAGTAGTTGTATTACTTACAAGGGTGTAGTCAGCACTGTGGCCACATGCTGGCATATGTCATCATGCCATCTAACCCAGGACACAGGTCACACACCTATTCATCTGATTATAAGGTGTGATGTCTACATTATACTTGGGTTTTGTGTTTCTTTAGCTCATGTAATAAATCCTCACATCTTTTTTGTGTCATTGCAGGTGTCATGGCTGTGGCAGCAAACTTTGGTGTGCATTAATACTGTCTGCATTATACTAACATTACAGTTGGAGTCAATGATTGCCTTGAACCTCAGCACAGAAATAAATAGAACATGCTGGAGGGACAGATTCATAACCCAGAGGCTCCCTTCACTCTGGAATAAAATTCCAATTCATGGTAGGCAGAGCACCTCACTGACTCTCTTCAAGAAGAATCTTGATGAGTGGATGGGGGATCGTAGGTTTGTCCCGGGGATTACTTCCGTGTCACTATTAGACAGAGGCACAGTAAACTAAACTTTAAAAAGGGCACAGTATACTCAAATCAAGGGGTGGCATAAGCCAAACACAATTGGGCTTGGCTTATAAATCCCCCAGGGCAGATATCCTAGTATGAACCTATGAACCTATGAACCCACAATCTGTAGTCCTTCACACAGTTGTTTAAACACAGGATGTGTATGTCATTCATGATGTCTGTGACTTAAATAATGGACAGGAAAAGGCCTAGCAGACACCACTGTTGTATGGACCTAATCTCTGGACCTGAGATATAGTTCACCTCACACATTTCAACATATTTACATGCAATGTATGTGATAGAGTCATCTCCCCACTTGGTGATATAGGTGTCTATGGCCACATCTGACAGTGTTGAGTGAATACCTAAGTAAAGATTTGTGTTAAATCTCTTGGGCTTTCCAAGATCAAAAGGATGATAGCGTTGTCATCATCCATGCCCTCGATGACCCCTTTGAGGACATCTAACAGATGCAACACACATGATGCAGCATTAGCAACTCATACAGCTCTGTTGCACATAGCTGGGTTCTTACTAGTGTCCATTTAGAAAAAGTCCATGATGACATTTTGAGCCACCTCACATATGAGGAGAGTCAGCATGTGTCTATACATGCAGGCACCAGGTATTGTTCCCCCCAACTCAGATGTATGTATGTTGATGTACACCCTTCTACAGGAACATAGTCTGTGTGGATGGTGTGTTGAAGTGCCTATTCAACTGTGTCAGGAAGGTGTATGTGCTGAGTCACACAATATGTGATCTGTGATGTTCTTACAGCCCATTGGTTCTGTGGGATAGGCTTGTGTGATAGGCCTGGATGAAAGTAAAACAGTGCATACTGCCTATCCTGATCTGACCTAGGATTTGGACACAATCCCCCATGCAGGTATCATTAAAAAAACTCTCACAGCTAGGGATTAACCCAATATGTCATTAGATGTGTAATCAGTTGGCTCACTGACAAAACACATACTGTGAAAGTTGGCAAATCAACCTGTACCAGTAGAGCTGTCACCATTACCGTGCCCCAGGGATCTGTGCCTGCCCTTCACTGTTTGGAATCTATTTCTTGACAGTACACACTAAAGTATACAGCCTTTGGCTTACCATGTTTGCTGATTCTTGTATACTGGGTGCAATCACTGAGTCCACCTATGATGATAACATACTACAATGGAGGGGCTGATACAGGCAAATGATTGCTGACAAAGCCAAACTATCTACAAATAAATGCAAAAAAGTATCTTCATTTTGTCCCTTTTAAAAGTGGAATTCCCTGCTAATTACAGCTTCGACAACAGATGCATCACACTGAAACCCAGTGATGCAAACAGTGATAACACATGTAGATAAAAATATGAACTTTTACCACCAGCTGTCCACACTGTTATTGAAAGCAAATGTTGTGTACATCATAAGTCACACCATCATAGTCAGATCTTAGGATTATATTACAGCACTGTACTAGAATCTCATCAGGGTTCTAATGCTCTCTTTTGCATGCATCTCACCAGACATATTTAGCAGATGGAGAGAACACAGGGGTTTCTCAACAAGATAACACAGGGCCTACAAACCATGCCATGATGTATGTGGATAGCCTGAAAGCTGTGTTACTGTAATCTGTATCATATAGGATGAGGTGACTTCTGCCTGGCCTTCTGGCCAGTCTCTGACCCTGCTCTGGTAAGAACAGTGCACATCCATAGATTAGATATAGCTGATGACATCAGCATTGCCTGCTGAGGAGAATGTGGTAAGAAAAGTGTCCCACATGCTGGTGTAAAAGGCTGTCTGTAATGTCAAGTCAAAGCCAAAGCAGAAACACAAACACACACACACCAGTTGACTGCAATGAGAATAGAACCCTAACTCTCTAAGTACACAGACAACAGAACTCAGTACTTTACACAAGAGCCATAGCTCAAGTCTGACTTTGAGCATCTCAGACAACACTTTATAGCTGATGACATCAGCATTCTCTGTTGGGGTGAATATTTTAACAACTGTGCTCCATGTGCTGGTGTAAAAGGTTCTCTGTAATGTCAGCAGGAGCACAAACACACACATAAACATCTCAGTTGAGTTCAGTGAGAATAGAACCCCTATCAATCTAAGTACACAGACCACAGAACTCAGTACTTTACATGAGCCCCATAGCACAAGTGTGACTTTCACAAGACTGATGGTCAACTTATAGTGGATGACATCAGCAGGACATGCTAGAGAGAAGATATTGGAAGGTCTGCATAGGATCATGGGAGGTCACTAACCTAATGGCCATATGACATTTACAAATCTAGCCATATAAAAACACAAGTACCCGTATTGAGCATAGTTAGATGGTTGTTGTTAGCAGAGTGATTTTGTGATGAGCACCAGCTGCCCCTGTCAATGAGGGACACAAGTGCCCCCCCCCCCAGGGGTGAATTTACAATCACCCATCCAGTTGTCAAGGTTGAGCTTGAGTAGAGTTATTGATGAACATTGCTTCACAAGCAGTAGGGGCCTATTACAAATGAGTGGCAATCACTGGGAGATATAGCTGTCTCCCCAGCATGTTTTTTTTATGCCACAGGCTAGGTTGAGATCCCTGGAGTAAGGTATTATTTTCCCATTTGATTTGCAGATGTCCAGCATTTCCAGTAAGCCAGGGATTAAGACTACAATGTAGGACAGGCATGGGTCACCTCTTAGCAGGTTTCTTGATACTGAGTACAGTAACAGGTCTTACAGTCTTCCATGTATGCCATGCTTTGGGGGCTCTGTATTCTTCTGGTCACAAACCTCTGTGTTTTCTCTAGTTGCTACAGGTTTCTGGTGAGTTACAGACAGAAGGGAACATTGCACTCATTGAGTGGTCTGATAAGGGTCAACTACAGTGGAGCTATGTCCTCACTGGTCCTGGATGTTATGCCCTTATTTATGAGATGCACAGTGTAGAATGTATATCTCACCACTATGGACACATAATGATTGGAGTGTAGATTCCTACTAACAAGTGTTTCCAAGTCTTGCGATACTGTGTTTGAACTTAGAGGGAAGCTATCTATATCATAATTAGCAGGGATACTTCATTGCCAAAGGGGACAATGAGGAATTTTTTGCTTTAAGGTTCACTCTGTGAGTTTGGCACCAATCATTTGTCTATGTCAGCCCCTTCTGTAATATGTTAACATAGTTGGGGGACTCTATATGACTGCATCCAGTTGACAGTGATCTTCCAACCTGGTAAGCCATAGGCCATCTACCTTTGCTTGGACTTCAGAGAAGTAGTTGAGGGCCCAGCACAGATCCTTGGCGTATTCCACTCTTAGGTGGTCTAGTGGTGGAGATGCATTCCCCGTCTTAGATATTGTGTGTTCTGTCAGTGATCCAGTTGGCTATCCATATAGTAATATATGGGTTAATCCCCAGATGAGAGGATTTCTCTATTATACCTGAATAGGGATAGTGTCAAAAGCCTTGGATAACTCACCATAGGCAGTATGTCCTGTTATCACTCATCCATGTCTATGTGGTCAGTATCAAAGAAGTCCACTAGGTTTAATAAGCAAAGGCCTATCCTTGACAAAACCAAATTGGGTCAGATCAAGTGTGTTGAAGGTCACCTATGTCGCTGTGGATAAGGTCCATGCTGATTCCTTCCCTAGCCTTGCAGATATAGCTTTTTAGGCTTATGGGTATATAGTTATTGTTTTGCATGTTAAGAGATTGATGTGCATTGCATATCACATAACACTGAGTATTAATTTTTGTAGTGTTGGAGATATATGTGTGAAAAAGTACTGAGACACCAGGGTTGCAGTGTGTGGAGGGAGGCAACACATTACTGTATTGTAAATATGTGACATATTGTTAGATAGGTCCTTCAGTTTGTTATGTTTCCACATGTAATTTCATGTCATAAACAGGAAATGTACAGTAAACAGCATTAATGTATAATATTTACTTTTCTGTAGCACAGTGAATAGTGGGTTGGCAAAGTGTGTGGGCATGCGAGATACACATTAATATATATATTTGCGTATAGTTAAGCAGTGCGCAAACATGAGCCACATTGCTAAAAGTCTGAGAGTTTGTACTGAGTCTATGAAACATACCTGCTACTTTACTGATATCTTTGGCAGCAGGTATAATGCACTGACACATTTCTTTTTGAGTACAGATAATACTGGATTCAAATCCAGGTGTATGTATTACTTTTAAGTACTTTTAAATAAACAGTGATAATGCAATGACATTAATTCTTTATAGTACATGTGTTGCTGTATATTGGCATAGTGCAACAGAGTTAAGCAAGATTGCAAGGAGATAACCACAGTATGGTACCTCCACTCACTGTCACTTGGCATTGCCATGGGATGAGAAACTCCGTGCAGAGAGGCAAAAAAGTGATGGGATCTATTGCTTTTTCTATTACTTATGTGTGTTGTGTGTGATTTTATTTTTTGACCATATTATAGGTGTTAAAATGGGGTAGAAAGGAAAGTGGTGAAATGGGGAGCAAGCAGGTGGAAGAACAAAGGGAAAGTAATACAGGAATGTGCCGGAGGGAGGTAAGAAAGAACTATAGCTATCCATTTCTCCAACAATAAAAAATGATTATATGCAAAATATTAGCTGAAACTGGACTGTCACCTCCAGAGAGAGGGGTAACAACAACATAATCATGTTGTATAGCCAACTGGACTGAATCAAGTGTGTCAAAAAGGCACATGTATGAAATGGAGAGCTATGTATGAGACATTTTTTTGTGGGACAGATGTCCACTTTTTTTAATTCAGTAAGAGGGGACGTCTGGGTATGGGACAAAAGTATGTCTGGGTCAGATAAGATGGTTAGGTGAGGAAGCAAATACAAACAAAACAAACAAGACAAGAGACAGGGATGGTGAGAGACACAAAACGTTAGGAGACACCATGATTGGGGTGATGGAGGGGACAACTCAGGCTCATGCCTGTCAAACTTGGAGACAGTGAGAATCAAGTCCTCACCAACTGAACTGTCATCACTATCCACTTACTCTTCTGGCAGCTGGAGTGCTTGACCTCGTCTCCTGTGACAGACCATGAGGAAGAGCAGCCTCTCCATCCAGCATAGGTGTACACTAAATATTTATATATGTGTGTGTGTGTGTGTGTGTGTGTGTGTGTGTGTGTGTGTGTGTGTGTGTGTGTGTGTGTGTGTGTGTGTGTGTGTGTGTGTGTGTGTGTGTGTGTGTGTGTGTGAGTGTTTGTGACCATGTATATGTGTATACACATATTAGTCTTAGAAATAAAATCTAAAACTTTTCTAAATCAGTCAAACCCTGAGCAGACTGTATATTTGAAAATCAATCTCTGTTAAGCAATTTTAACTCAGAAACAAGCTGCACTTAATGTATACTCTTAGAACAGTCCTTTTTTAAATAAAGAAATTCAAGTGCTAGAAGTGAGTCCCCAATTTATCTTTACCTTCTAATAGCAAGTCCTGTTCTGTGAAACATTAACATGATACTCAGACTGGGGTTCTATTAATAGTACAATTTTAGAACTAGTATAACCATAGGCATCTTCAGATGTCTCTCAATAAATGATGCCAGATTCAAAGTTTGAGAAGAAAAAAGAAAAAAAAATCAGTAAACATTATAAATCCATATGGTATTTGTGATGGTACCTATTAAAATAAAAGCAGCAGCTCTATAACATGCACTTTGAAGATCCTATATATCTGCATTTTTCCTTGATTGCATTTCTGTGTTATATTCTTAACAGATAGTCTACAATTGCAGTGCCTTGTTTTGGATATTCAACCATGAAAACTTCCTAAAAAAGTATGAGAACATTTTTAAATCATGATTAGTTTTAGTACATTGTAGTTAGTCACAGCCAGTTGCAAATCTTCTGGAGAGGAACACAATAAAGTTTAACAGCAAGTTAATTTAATAGATTGTGAAAAACTTGGACATCTCATTTCTTAACATCATTAAATCAGCAAATAATAGTTTCTTAGACTGTATTTATAGTTACTATTAAAGTCCTTTCCTCTCTCTTAATCACTCTCACTCTCACTCTCACTCTGAAACAAGTCAACAACGCAAACTCAATTAAAACTTATTTAAAGCAGCACCTGCTGAATACATTTAGCCAGATTCTGTAAAGTTTTCAAAGTCTGCCCCATTTCACTGATATCAGTGACATATTTGTGGATTTGTAATACATATTTTCACAAATTTGCCCCGAAACATTACAGACAATTATGTATGCTTGCATAACTGATTTACGAACAAAAAATATTTGCTTCATTGCTCCAATGCCATTTGTAATATATGTCAGCAGAAATCTTTGCAGTAAGATCAAAGACAGCTACAGATATCTCTGTAAAACATGTACTAATAAAATACTCCTGCTTGCACTTATGGATTCTAACAGAGTCCATAAAATTTCTAATAAAAATTAATTCAGGTGAAGGACTAGTAACACACATGTACCCCCAAGGAACTAGAAGATAGAAAACAAGATGTGAGGTATGGCTGAAGAAGTGGACAGACAAGATGGATTTTGGAATAAGAAAATCAGAGGAATGTCAGAGGAGCATGGGATATTTGTTTTAGGTGGGAAATAGTACCCATTTGTTTGTTAAGGAATGGTAAATATAGGGAAAGAGAAATAAAAAGACATCGTAACATTCACAGAGGTTCCTCACAAAAATAATCGACCCATTTCTCATTACATATGGATTACTTGCGGATTTATTTAGTGTGTCATCATTACTATGATACTTCACTGTGTGCTGACCTGTTCTGAGTTTCTTGTGGTACATTTACATATTACAACAAATATCACAACATAATACCAGCCATGGTGAAATGCAGAAAATTATATCTACCTATGGACTATTGCATTATGATGTTGCAGACTGTGTGGCAGTCATACCTGGATGTGTATTACTAATGGTAGATGTGTACTTGAGGATAATAAATTAGGCTCACAGTACAAATTGGATAAATAAACACATATCAAAGTAATCCATCAGCAGTGCAGATAGAAGACAAGCAACATCACAGATGAGCAAATGCAGATCAAACAGTGCTAGATAACACCAGCAGAGGACAGATCCAAGCCTTCAACCATGTGTTTGAAAGGCAAGCAACCAAGCATAATACTAAACAAGAAAACTGCAGAAAAAGCAACAAAAATGGCTGCTACATACCCAAGTAGGTGTACACAACCCAAATAAATGTGTAATGGAATGCATATATGTTACACTCATATGCCGTGTCAAAGTCAGCACACAGGTGTATATCTGTATGTAAGTATGTGGTATAAATGGAATGTACATGATATCAAGGTCAATACACACTAATGACATGTAAAAATATTTACAAAAATGTAAAACTACAGCTTAATAAATAAAGGAGATTGTGCACATGGATGTCAACAAAGTATACTGGTTAACACACAAGTATATTGAGAACAAGGAAGTATTGCTAGCAGTTGCCAGCAACTTGTGTGCATATGTGCTGTATCATGAAATGGCCACATGCTCATCATGTCAAAACTAATATATGACAATGGCCAATTACTGCAAGAAAGGCAAATTTATCTGCAAAATATAACAGGGAAATATGTAGTTAGAAGGGAGGTGGACAACCTGAGCCCACATTAGGGAAATGCATGACAATGTAAGTTGACACACTGCAAATGCATGTGTACAGCACACAGGGTGCTGTAGAAGCCAAATCAAAATACATGTAACCAAGTGGAAAATGTATGCCGCATTGGCAGAATAATTGCTGATGTCTACAGAACTGGCTGTGTAACACACACACACACACAAACACACACACACACACACACACACACACACACACACACACACACACACACACACACACACACACACACACACACACACACACACACAGTAATATGCATTCATGTTACATCAACATGCATAGGTAAGTAAGTTAAGAATTTCAAGCACATACACACACCGTCATGCAAATGTCAAATAAAGAAATGCAGGTGTACATCACCTACCCTGCTCATTACTGGGTGGAGGAAATTCCTGTGAGCATCATTACAGAACATTAGTGGTAAGGTGGTGAATGCTCACATGTCAAAGGTACAATCATGTATCATTATCGATCTGACTATGTGCACACACATGTACAGTCAGTTAACGTGTACAGCTATTTGTAGAAGATGTGAGATTATGCAAATAAGTAATGGATGTGGACATTTAAGATATAACAAACATGGACTAATGTACTGTTAATGAATAATGCTTTATTGCTGTATGAATCAGTCAGAGAAGGAAGACTCCACATACACGTGATATACCTGTATATGATTCCACCTGGCATCTGTAATGCCAAACCATGGCACACAATACCACATCATGCCAGTGGGACATCATAACAACTGTCATCCAAAATACATGGGGAATGAGATGTTAATGAGATGTTCTTCTCTTGCACATGCATGATATGGCAATACACAATTCCTAGCTATACCACAGTGCTAGTGATAGATTATGGAAAATATATGTTGTCTGCCATTTGCCCCAGTAAAACACATGTTTACAAGCTATGTTTTACAGCACTAGCTGTAGGTTAACTACCACAATGCATGGACAGCTGAATGAGGGAGGAAAGTGCAACAACAGTAAATGTCACACGACAATAACACATTAGCATGACAGCTACACAATATGCTTGCACAGGAGTGCAAATATAGGTCAATCAATTATATGGCAATCACCATTTTGGCAGCATAACACAAGTGTAGCACAGAAACAGTACTTACAGACCTGAGGGATCAGACTGATGGGGCTGAGACTCCAGAATACCCTCACAAGCTATGTCCCTAAATGAATCACATATAACCCATGTCACATCCTGAAAGAATGTCAGCATCATGTCCCTCATCTGTGTTTAGAATATATTGGTCAAAACCTCCCATATCTCCTACCAATAATCATCTTGATTCAGGGGTCTGGCTTCATTTCTTCCATGCTGCAGGTATGATGACTTAGGAAGGGAATGGTCCAGGTTCCTCATCACTGCCATCATCATCATCATTTCCATTATCATCCAAAAGTTCTGGCAGTTGCCTGGCATGCACAAATTGTTGTTGTCTGGTAGGAGAAAGTTCATGGGTCCCTTGCCCTGTCAAGATGAATTGCAAACACAACAGAAATGAAAAGCAAATGTCTATCATGGAAAACATTCACATGAGGAGCATAGCAGAACTTAATATGAAAATGATAAAAATTTACACAGGGACTGACACATGTCCATTATGGACAGTGGCACCTTATAAATACTTGGCCCTCAATGTCTTATTTCTAAACAGGATGTCAGTATTTGTTGGTGAAAACATGCATTGGATTAGAGATACCCACCCATGTCATTAGTGTTGAAAAAATGTATGAATGTTCTGAAACATTATATGGAGCTGCTTACTGTGATGGATTTCAAGTCTTTTTAAGACACTCAGTCTTGCTGGCTGGATTCTGCTGAAATCAACGTCTGGTTATATTTGCATTCACAGTCTGTTGCATACAGAAACTTGCAGAATATATACTGATGAGAGAATATACTTTGCAGTACCTGTCTTTAAGAGCAGTAACCAATAACTTTTTATAATAAACCAAACGGATTAACGTTGCAGCTTAACGTACTGTTCCACTTTTACTTCTCATATAGTACAGATGATGTGAGAGATATAACATGTACCTCGAGACAAATGTGTCTCTACCAATACCCCTAACATAACTGGATTCATACAGATCTTTATATACAATTTTAGTCATGCACATACATATACATTTCTTCTTGGTATTCTATTTTGGAGAATTGCTCATCCTGTAGAAACAATACTGATTGTTGCAGATGCTGATGCAAACTGCTGACTTAATGATATTATTTTTCAGCTTCCTTGTTTAACAATGTCTTGTCACATTTTTGCTGAATTTATAAGAGGCCAGCTTTTCTGACAGTGTGAACATCCTGTATTCTATTTGGATCTTTGTATAAGAACATCTGTTCTTGTGCCAATGCTGATAAACATGTCCTGCTGTCCATGCAGAAAAAACATGTTTTTAAGGAAACACGTCACAGTGTCATTGTCCATTCTTTAAAAGCAGACTTTGCATTTTTGCTCTTGCATACATCCTGTTTTTAAGTCTGTAAGGGAAAAATGTCCATTCAGCAGATTCCTTATTTTCCATGCCACGGTCATTTAGTATGGATGCTGATCACATATTACTAACCTCTGTTTTTGCATTTAAGCAAGCTTTATTTTATACCTTGTTTATGTTACATATTTGTAACAAAATTACTTTCAAACTTAGAACCCTTTTGAGCATAATCTTACAATTCCTTCTTTTTATTTTAATGTACTCAAAACACTTTATACTGATATGTATTTTTGATAAGAAACAAAACCTTTAGTCTTCTTTTGATACAAGTCAAAATGCAATTTTAAAATGATATCAAGTATTACTACCAAAACTGAATGTATCTAACAACTTTCTCTTTTGCAGACCATTTTGTGAAAATATGTCATCAATTATAAGCTGTGTCTGCTTTAAATTAACTTGATTAATTTATTCTTTTGCAATCACAGAATTTAATTTATGACTTAGAACTGTTTCATTAACTCTTTGCAACTGTTGAATTAACTATAAGAAGCAAGAACCATGTGCTACTGCAGTCATTTATACACTACTGAAAATATACAGTTTCAATGTCATTTTAACCATAACATTGTGTCTATGTCTCTGAACTGCCCATTAACATCTTGCTGACAGTGAAGTGAACATAAAGTACTGAACTGGGCTTAGATATTTGAATGCAATTATTTCAGTATATTTAATACTTGAGGATTTAAAAAAAACATGATTTTTACACTAAAGAATGATATGTACATATTAGTCCATTAGCTGTATGAGTACAATATTTTAATATAATTTTCCTCTAATTAGCTATGGTAAAACCTGTGATATTACAACTTGACAAATTAATTTTGAATTTATTACAATGTATTCTGTACATTATGTATTTACACAGACTGTTTGCTATTCATATATTTCAATCTAGTAGGTACACTGAACCCATTTTTCTTTAAATATGTTTTTTCACACATATTCATTACTAGACATTAATTTCATTTGTACTGATTTCTTCTGCATTTGTACATACAAAGATTATAATTTGTACTGAATTCTTCTGCATTTGTACATACAAAGACTATAAAGTACATTTAGTCTAATCTTACAAATTTAATAACATTAATTTCAAGCAAAATCTTGGAAAATGTTTATGTCTCTTTAGAATTATCTAGTGGAACTGGCACCAAAGGCATATGTCCTGTTAGTTTTAAACTACATATTCAACAATTAAAAATATTCATACTTTTTATACCAACATTATTTTGCCAAAAATGTATTAAAAATAGTGACCAGTCTTGTTCAATTTTTTACGTATCTTTGCTTTCTGTTGTATAGCTGTAATAAAGCAATTTTAAGCCATATCTTGTTTTTTAAACCATCTCTTGTATAGCTTTACAGTTTAACAGGTTATAAATACAATTTAATACTAAACAATACAATAATAACTAGCATAAAATATCTTGGCCTTTCAGATTTAATCTGTTTACCAGTGTTTCTTATGCACTAATACCTGTTTTTTCCTGCCCCCCCTAAAAGAGTATTGTCAAGAAGGAATGAGATATTTCTTCCTGTAGCTTTATTTTAGACCCTTGTTGTTTATTTTTTCTGTAGCTTTATTTCAGACCCTTGTGCAGTACTGCATATACAGTCAGTGCAAAACTGAGAAAGTGCCCATCCCCCTGTATTATACTACAGTATTGTTTATTTGCTTTAGAATGTACACCAGCCCAATACTTTGGCCACACATCTGCTCCACTAGGCTACCAAACTATAGACCCCTGTCTGATTTGATCATTTTTATAAAGCTTTTGCTGTTTATTGCCACTAGTAGGCATTTACACCCTTCTGCACAATTGATTTGAACTGTATGTATACTTTAGCCCACTTGCTGGCTGTACTTGATGCAACTGAGGTTTTTTTTTTTAATTTTAACATTTACTTGGAAACAGATTATCAGTGACATATATGCACAATTGTGACATTTTATTACAATTACCAAATAGTGTTGCCTGTAAACATTTTAACAATTATGTTTTAATAACAATGATGCTTTAGAAAAACTCAAGCTACTTGTCTGGCAATAAGTCTTGTTGTTTATCTTATCTTTCCAACATTTAGCTTACATGGATTTCAGTATTTATTTATTTATTTATATATTTAACTGTCCTGCCATTAATTTTACAAAAACTGTTTGACTAATACCATCTGTGGTTTTATTTTTAAAATTCAGAACTTTTAACTGTTTGGTGTTACTATACAATTATAAAAAATTGTAGAAAAACAAAAGAGATATTAGCTTAACTAACACATGTTTATATTTATATTATTTATATTTGCTGTTGTCTGCCTTTTGCTTTTGTGCATTGTAAACAGATGTACTCTAGATGAAAAGAACATACATGCATGTCTGTCTTGTATCTGTATATCTTTATACAAGCATGTCAGTCTTGTGACCATAAATCTCCACTCTTATTAACTATTTTTATATAATTTTATGCACTAGAACTGTTTTGTGTAACTATTTTTATGTAATTTTTATACACTAAAACTGTTGTGTACCTTTTGACTATGCTATGAGAATAGCAGTTATATGGTCTATTTTACTGTACTACTGATAAATAGCTTGCTTTAATTGAATGAAAGTAAAACATTTAAGAATGATTTGTCCCTACCATCCTACCATGTATGCTTAACCATTTTCAAAACATAAACATATCAGAAAATATAAAAAGTCTGACAAATTGCTGCTTCACAGGTAAACGCCCCTGCTCAGAGAAATATTAGAAAATATATTTCTTTTGTACAAATCAGCTGTAGTTTCCTGTTCTTTTTAAGCTCAGCTGTTATATGGAGGAAGTCAGTCTCTGTCAGTTTAGCTAATTTATTTTCTTTATCCTGCAACTGCTGCTCAAGAGTTTTCTCATAGTCTGCCTGATATGTCTCAGGAGCCTGTTCTGCTGAAACAGAAACTCCTATGCACTTTTAAAAAAAATGTATGTATAACTTGTCTAAGCTTCCTGAACTCTTTGTGTCTGTCTTTTAGAAGTTTATTACATTCTTTTGTAACAAAATGTACTAGAGGTTCTATCAGTAACTGATTTGTTTGTTGTTGCAACTCTGAAAAAAAACTTTTACATCTGGTGACAGAACATAACCGTCCAACATCTGAATATAATAGAAACACTTTACCCTTAGTTAATTCTTTATCATGAACAGATCTGTCTTCACAGTCTATTTTTTAGCAATATGATGCAATACTTTTTTATGACATAATACACAAAATGCAGTTTTTGTTGAAGCACACAATAAACATTTGTCATATTCCACATGGTTTTCTTTGAAATACCAGTCAACTATTGTAATACATTTGCATAATGCCTTACTATCAACCTGCCCTAATAAGGTTTTACATTTACTAATGTGCTGTGTATACCAACATTGCAATTTATTAAAGCTTGGTTTACTCCTGCATGAATTATAAATAATATCCATACTGTCTAATAACATCCAAACTGTCTAATAATATACAAACTGTCTAATAGCATCCACACTAAAATGTGACCCAGAAAAAAGTCTTACCAGTTAGCAAGAAAACAGGTGATCAGGCTGTTGTTGCTGATGGCTGGAAATTGTTCAGAGTCACTTGAGAAGCTGGTGAGGTACAACATGCAATGGACTGCTGTACAAGTGGATATTCACCTTTTCTTGAAGAATTAATGACACTGCGACTTTCTTGAACTAGTCTCACTCCGGATTTTAGACATCTAAAAAAACTTTACTACTGCAAGCTGCATAAACTGGAATACTTCTGTTTAGAATAATACATACGTACAAATGTTAGTTACTGCAATTTGACTGAAGTGACCCTCTCCAGGGCTTACTATCATTCCCCCTGTGTTTGAATGCAGACTTTAGATTCAAATGCAGGCTAGCTTGCCATTGAAAAATTATATGGAGCTGCTTACTGTGATGGATTTCAAGTCTTCTTAAGACACTCAGTCTTGCTGGCTGGATTCTGCTGAAATCAAAGTCTGGTTATATTTGCATTCACAGTCTGTTGCATACAGAAACTTGCAGAATATACACTGATGAGAGAATATACTTTGCAGCACATGTCTTTAAGAGCAATAACCAATAACTTTTTATAATAATGCAAACAGATTAACATTGCAGCTTAAAGTACTGTTCCACTTTTACTTCTCATATAGTACAGATGATGTGAGAGATATAACATTTACCTCGAGACAAATGTGTCTCTACCAATACCCCTAACATAACTGGATTCATACAGATCTTTATATACAATTTTAGTCATGCACATATATATACATTTTCTCTTGATATTCTATTTTGGAGAATTGCTCATCCTGTAGAAACAATACTGTTTGTTGCAGATGCTGACGCAAACTGCTGACTTAATGATATTATTTTTCAGCTTCCTTGTTTAACAATGGGCTGAATTTATGAAGGCTTGTACAGAGTGTAAGAACAGTGTAAGACTGCAGACAGGCAATATGTCTGCCGAGCGATTCAGCAATAGCCAGTAGGGGCGTGCAAGAGAGCTTCTAAAGCTACTGTTGCATGGACAGTGTTAGGTTCTGCAAATTACCTCATTTGCTGCTGAAAGCTATGCAAATGAGGTAAATTTGCGATCCAGGAAGCACTAATCTGTCCGTGTAAGAGTAGTGTTATCCGCAGAAATGTACTCTGTTGGTAATGGAGTACCGTTCTGCAAATAGCAAAACAGAGCAATGACAGCTCCAAATAAAGGATGCATCCAGCTGAGGAAGCATGCCAATGGCCAAATATAAGGCCATTGGCATTTATATGTGTTACAAAATAATGGAAAATAATATTCATTTTTTTCACCCCCGATCTCCGATGTTTAAGCGTAGCGCAGCATCGCGCAAACATGCGGTGCTCTAAAAACCAGAAAAAAATTAATTAAAAGTGAAAAATAGGCATTTTGATACAAATATTCATCTGCCATGCAAGTGAATGGCAGACTGAAGACAACATGGCTACTGAGTAGTGGTTGCTAAGGGGGGAAGCACAGTGTGAAAGATGTAACCAAGCATTAGTAGACAATCCTATGCAAATAAGTATAAGGATAGTGAATCCCAATTTTCCCTGCCATGTGAACCATGTCCCTAGAGTGTAAGAGTAGGATTAGGGGAGTAACAGATTAGAAGATAGGTGACATCATGAGGAGGGTATGTATCAAAGACTGTAAGCCCATTGGAGCAGAGTGGCATGTGTTTGCTGTGAGTTACTGAAGACTGGAAGAGGCGTGTCTCTAGTTGTCTGAACTGAAAGCCAGAAACCGAAGGCGTACACTGTGGCTACCACCAAACTTTCTTGCAAAGATGCTTACACTGTGTGCACACGTTTGCACGCCTGTAAATCCATGTAAGCCTGTGTGCGCCCGTTAAGCCTGTGTAAGACTGTCTAAGCCTGTGTGCACATGTGTGCGCATGTGTGAGCACCTGTAAGCCTGTGTAAGACTGTGTAAGCCTGTGTGCGTGGATGTGCACCCACCTAAGCTTGTGTAAGCCTGTGTGCACGTATGTGTGCTTGTGTGCACATGTTTGTGCTTGTTTGCACAGCACTGCCCCCTGTGGAAACAGAAAGGGAAAAGGAAGGAAAAGTAGTAGTAGGAAGTTAACCAAGGAGAACTAGCAGAGCTGCCAGGTGAAATCAATCAGAATCAGCCAATTATGCAGGCAGTACACTAGCCCAGCCCAGCACTTAAAACTCTGCAAACAGAATTCCTCCATGTTTTACTCAGGAACACTGCAACACTGAAGTATACAAAGAGAAGTGAAAACCTAAAAAGCTTAATTGAGACAAAAAAATGTTAGGGGCTGCCATTGCTATTATAAGGTAACATGTGCAAGATGCTGAGGGTGGTCCCATTGCGAATGTTGCTGAGCAACCCACAGTGAGGAGACAGAGAAGAGTGTACAGACCCAGGGTAACCTACCAGAGGCTACATGAGCTGGAAATAGTGGAGTGCTATAGAGTGGACAGAGAGCTCCTGAAGAAAACTGTTGAGCTGTGCAGGCCACACCTCACACACAGAACCAACAGTGGGGAACCCATCCCAGTGGAAACCAAGGTATGTGTTGACCTAAAAATACTAGCAATAGGTACCTTCCAGAGACCAACTGGTGATATGATGGGAATTTCACAGGCATCAGCATCCAGGGTACTGCACCAGTTCCTGAATTCCATGTCAGCACATGTTGGTGATCATGTATATTTCCCCAATTCCCATGAGGTATTGGCCAGCAATATGCGTCTCTTAAAGCAAATAGCGGAATACCCTGAGGTAATGGGTGCAATTGACTGCATGCACATACACATCAAAGCACCAGCCGGTGAGCGGGGTAGGGCCTACATCAACCATAAGGGCTTCCACTCCATCAACTGCCAGGTCGTGTGCGATTCCCAGGGCATAATACTAAATGTGTGTGCTGGCTGCCCTGGAAGCTACCACGACTCACATATCTGGCATCTGACGCAGCTGTACCAGACATTTGCCAATGGGGACATCCCTGACGGTCACCTAGTGGGGGATGCTGGATACGCACTGGAGCCATGGCTGATGACACCCATCAGAAATGTACACACACCTGAACAAGAACTCCATAATGAGGCACATGCACAAACACGAAATGTAATTGAGCGTGTGTTTGGAATGCTCAAGTCATGGTTCTGGTGCCTGGACACATCTGGTGGAGCCTTGCAGCACTCACCAACTACATGTATACAAATTGTCATGGTATGTGCCATGCTACACAATATGATCCTGTGAAAACAGCTGCAGCAGGAACAGCATGGGGCAGGGCCAAACAGCCCCCCACCATTGCCAAGGCCTGCACAGGCACAGCGTGACTTGGAGGAGGAACAACCTGAGCCTGCCCCAGTAGGCAGAAGGAGGCGTGCCCAGTATGCCTTGGCCTTGGCAAAGAGGCAATGCATAGCACATACACTGGCTCAGTAGGAACCCTGGAAATGATACCTCTCTCTGACTTGCACATAAAATAAAAGGGATGCCTAAGTTGACACTACCTGTTTTCAAACATGTATAGGGAGTGTAGTATGTGCATCTGACATAGGCAGCCCTGCAGCACCACCGGAGGCATGATTGCCATGTTTTAAGCAGTGCTAAGCAGCATTTACCAATATTTAAAATATGTAAACAAAATTGCCCGTGCCAACTAGCGCAATGTTGGGCAATGTTGAGCAATGTTGGGCAAGGTTGGGCAAAGTCGTGCAAAGTTGAGCAAAGACAGGTAAACATGCTCATATTAGCTTTACTGTCCCTTAAGCAGTCTGGTCTGCCTAGCATGAAAATAAAAAGTAGTGAGAGGGCTCGAACCCATGATACAGTGCACTATAGTCACAGTACTGAACCACTAAGCCATGATAGCATTTCAGTAGCACAGACACAGCAGAACAATTGTACAGTAATGCAAACACAAAGAAATGCTGTAACATGCCCCTAAAGACGCATATGGGTAACCTCCCCCACAGGCCTATGCAGACAGAGAACATCAGGCCAGGCGGTGTGATGTGGGCTGTGTAGGCTATGAAGTTGCAATCTAATATATGTCGCATTGGATGCTAAGAAGTGTAGTACAGTAGTATGCCTCAAGCCAGTACAATAGGCAACAGTACACACTGAAATGGTGTACCGTACATAGCAGTGCAGGCATAGCAAATGTGTATAAGTGTCAGGTGAACCCCTCATCGTATGTACACCCACAGTAACAATCAAGTGTGCCCCCGGGTAGGAATGTACAAAGAATAGCTTCCCCCCGTATGTAAAAATGTTGATAAGGCTATGCAAAGTGTCTCATGGAAGGCCTGCAGGCACAGCATGATCCCTGTTCAACTATGATACAAAGGTGAGGCCTGCTGTAAAAATACAACTTGATTTTCCATACACATATAGTATAAATGTCTATACTGGGTGTGCTCACACACTCCAAAAAATGTAGTGGATTTCATTCAGCATCACACAAAAAGGTCATACTGTGGGCATGCTCACACACTTAAAAAATGAAGCAAATGTCAGGCAACAACATACTGAAAGGTCATACTGGACATGCTCACACACTTATGCCAAATATGGAGGTGATAATAAGGGATCTATGGACAAATATGGATAGACATCTCTACTACCAGAAACACATTCACAAAGTTGTCAGAAAATCATGCTATGTGTTCACACAAACCGCCAAGGTCTGTGCATGTAGGTCAAAGGAGGTTCCCAGTACTCATCAGTCATCAGACCCATCAGAGAGTAACACAACACACTTGCGATGAATCTGACTAGGCACATTCAGCAGCCAGAAAGACCACTGAAGTACCCTAACAAGAGGATTACTTGCCTCAAACAGTAGCCCCATGCAACAAGACTGAGTGTAACCCAATCTGTACCCTGTTGCATACTGTCTACTCAGGAGATCTCTGCCCAACAGACAGGTCCATGTCATGGCTACACTCAGATCTGTTCTGAGTTACAGCTCAATGGCACTAAATATACAGACCCAACTGATATTGGCAACATCCTTGCAGATAGGATCAGTGTTAACTGTACCCCCCTCTCACCCATGAAAGAGCACATCTCTATAATGGAAGACTGCAAAGTTGCTGTCATCATGGCTGCACAGGTAAAAACACTCTCCAAAGCCAGTATCACAGCAGCCATGGGACCAGATAACTTCACAGGCTGTGTTCCACACAAACCACAGAACGAACAGGCACCACACTGACATACCATGTGCAATCATAGCCTCACCTCATGCTTTGTGCCTGTTGAATGGTGCACAGTGATGGTCATCCCACTACATAAGGATGGAGACACCATGGACCCCAGGAACAATTGCCCCATAAGCCTGACGAGCACACTCTTCAATGCCATGGAATTTATCATCATACAACATATAAAAATTACATTTGTAATCCCCAAACCCTGGACTACAACAATGTAGGGATTGTAAAATGCAGATCATGTCGCCTGAACCTGATAGATGACATTGAAGAAGTCAACAGAACTGTTGACAAGGGTAAGGTGATTCACACAGCCTATGTTGATCCTGCCACGGCTTACAACACCACCGCACACTCTGGAAATATAGATAAACCCACTAAACTAGGTATAAATTGCTATGTCACAATATGTGCTAACAACTGGCCTACTGACAGAACACACACTGTGAAAGTAGCAGACTCCAAGTATGACTTTGGACCAGTGATGAGTGCAGTACCACAAGGTCCAGTCCTGTGTCCTGTCCTGTTTAATATCTACTTCCCTGAAGTAAGCTTCAACATGGAAGGTCTGTGGCTACTGATGTTTTCAGAGGACTGCAAACTAGGAGCCACAATTGTAAACACTAAAGATGTGGATATCCTACAAAAGGGCCTCACTGAGACAGATGGCTATTGTCAAAGCCATGGGCTGTAGCTCAATGCCAAAAGATGCATTGTCATCCCCTTTGTTAAAGGCTCTGTAGCCAAGAATGACAACATAGGTGGTAGTATGCTTAACACTGAAAGTGTGACAAGAGACCTTGGTTCACAGGTGGACAATGGACACAACAGTGATAATCACATCCCCAAAGTAGTCAGGAAACCCTGCTATGTGGCACTCCCCATCACAAAATGTGTCTCATGCAGAATAGAAGAGGACATTCTTCCCCACTACTCATCACTCACTAGAACTATAAAAGTGTACAACGCCACTTTTGCTATGTACCTCACAAGCCAACTACAACAACTGGAAAGCCTGCAGCAATACTTCACAAATAGCATTAGTGGCCTGAAATACATGTCATACACAGACTATCACAAAATGTTCCATCAGTACTCCCTTGCATATCACCTACTCAGATGTGTTCACTGCCTAACATACAAAGCTATGTCAAATGCAGAGCTGTTGGACATGCTCCACGTAAAACACTCACAATCCCCCTGACCTTTGGACCCAAAACCATGAGTGAAATACAAAAGGAAGGGGTGTACATATTTACCTTATGGATACCCCCACCTCCAGGTTAGTGGCACAGCATGAGGCCTTGGAGACCATGCAAGTGCAACTAAGATTGTGCAAAGCTGCTCATCAGATTGTAGCCTTCTACAGATCACCTACCTTGTCACAGGAACCTCACACAGTATTCCTGAGAACAGTGGAAAATATCAAGGTCCTATCAAACAACATTATATAAGGTGAATACAACAACCCAAACATTGAGTGGGAGAATCACTTGTGTACAACATCCATTGTGCAATGTTTTCTAGAGTTTAAAAGCTCTAACATCCTGGAACAGCTGGTCACCATGGCCACTAGAGGTGACACCATACTGGACATGATCATCACCAACATGGGGTACCAGTGTTCCACAACAGAGATAAAACCCTTGCTGGTAATATCAGATAATAAAGTAATCACACTGGGCATCCACATCATGCACCCCCACCCAGCCAATGAAACCACCGTGAAGACATTTTCAAAAGCAAACTGCACACGTCCCAAGACAAAAGTGGAAGGTTCCAAAGACCTCTTGCTATAGGAGAATGGTATACAATCTGCCAAATCAGTTACAAGTGCATCCAATGAGCAACTACAGGGATGCATGGATCGAGACATCACAAATAAAACCAAGATGCACTCCTCCAAAAATAAGAAAACAATCTGGTGGCCATTGGCCATAAATAAGCTAGACAACAGAAGGAGGAAACTAACACCCGATAGAGCCAACCTCACTAAAGGAAAGGCATCTCTTATCATTATTAGGAAGTAGCAATGATCGCTCATGGAATAATACAAGGACACTGTCAAAAGACAAATTGCCAAGGACTGTAAGAATAACAACCACAAAGCCTGCTGTAGCTTTACCAGACATGTAGGTGTCAACTTCCAAATATGTTGTCAGCTACTGACAAATGGCAAGGAATACACTGAACCAACTTTCATTGGCCACATTCTGGGAGCCAAGTTCAGTGTAAACCTCCCCCCATCACCCCCAAAAGGGCCTGTGTCCATCACAGAAGGATGCAGAGCCCCAGACATCATGGACATGCAAGTAAGGTCAGCGCTCTCCATAGCCAAGAACATAGCATCAATGGGAATGGATGGTGTCCCAGGCTGCATCTTAAACTAGGCCCAAAGGGAACTACACCCTCACCTATATTCAGTGCCCAGACTGAATCATACCACAGGGTATGTACACAAAGAATGGCATACACTAACAGTCATCCAGCTCCACAAAGGGGGGTGCCACAACAAAACCTGGAAACCATTGCCCTAAATACCTACTCAGCCTGGTCTACAAAACTATTGATCAAATTGTCATGGAACCCATAAACAGAGACAATGGGGACCTCCAGACACTGGACTCTACACAAGCTCACCTTGTTAAAGGCAGATCATGTATCCTAAACATAGTTGACTTACTTTAAACAGTCACCAAGGACATAGATGGAGGGGAAAGTAGTCCACACAGCCCACCTGGACCTCACTAAGGACTTTACCCATAATTCCCACCTCTGTCATCATGGACATGCTTACCAGCTTGAACATCAACAGGTATGTCGCAGGATGTGTGGCCTAGTGTCTCTCAGATGAAACACATATGTTCAGAGTTGCGATTGCCATGTACGACTGTAAGACAGTCACAAATGGCATCCCACAGGTCTTGATCCTGGGACCCCACCTGTTCAGTGGACACTGCTCAGAGGTACAGGCAAGCACGGGAGGAGTATGGCTGAATAGGTTTGCAGATGACTGCTAACTGTGGCCCATAATCAACTCTATGGCTGACACACACATCCTCCAGAAGGGGCTTACAGACACAGATACCTGGTGTCAAAACAATGCCCCAACAAGAATGACAAAGAATGCATAGTCATCCCGTTTTGCTAAAACAAAGTGCAAACAAATTACCACATAGGTGGTACACCAGTATGTATGGAGAAAGTCATGAAGGCCCTGGGGACACAGTTAGATAGTGAACTCTCCTTTGATGATCACATGGCCAAAGTGTTCAGACATTCCTTCTATGTAGCCCACCCATTGTCACCTAATGTAACCCACTTTGTCTAGTCTGATGATGTCACCATTCTACAAATATACCTGTGGAAAAGAGAACTCACAGTAATGTGTATAGCATGTTGTGTAAATGTGTACTCCTGTAGTAACATAAAGCAGTTAAGTAGGGGTTTGAATCCTGCACTTGACAGGTGTGTATGTATGATCTCCTTGGAGAAGAGCAACCTTTTGGGAGAGTAGTCAAACACCTTAAAAGTGGTATACCAATCTTTGTCAGGTCTGATGATGTCACCACCCTACAAATATACCTGTGGAAAGAAAACCTACAGTAATGTGTGTAGCATGTTTTGTTAATACCTACTCCTGTAGTGACATAAAGCAATTAGGTAGGGGTTTGAATCCTGCACTTGACGTGTGTGTGTGAACTCCTTGGAGAGGAGCAACCTTTTGGGAGAATAGTCAAACACCTTAAAAGTGGTATACTAACCTTTGTCAGGTCTGATGATGTCACCACCCTACACATATACCTGTGGAAAAAGACTCCATGGTAATGTGTATAGCGCATTGTGTAATGCGTACTCCTGTAATGACATAAAGCAATTAGGTAGGGGTTTGAATCCTGTACTTGACAAGTGTGTGTGTGTGAACTCCTTGGAAAAGAGCAACCTTTTGGGAGAGTAGTCAAACACCTTAAAAGTGGTATACTAAGCTTTGTCAGGTCTGATGATGTCACCACCCTACAAATATACCTGTGGAAAAAGAACCCCCAGTAATGTGTATAGCGCATTGTGTTAATGTGCATTCCTGTAGTAACATAAAACAGGTAGGGGTTTGTATCCTACACTTGACAAGTGTCTGTGTGTGAATTTCTTGGAGAAAAGCAACCTTTTGGGAGAGTAGTCAAACACCTTAAAAGTGGTATACTAATCTTTGTCAGGTCTGATGATGTCATCACCCTACAAATATACCTGTGGAAAAAGAAACCGCAGTAATGTGTATAGTGTGTCATGTTAATGCGTACTCTTGTAGTGATATAAAGCAATTAAACAGGGGTTTGAATCCTGCACTTGACAGGTGTGTGTGTGTGTGTGTGTGTGTGTGTGTGTGTGTGTGTGTGTGTGACTGTTGATCAATGGGTTGTGGGTTTTGCTTTTACTACTGTATGACATATCAGTATTACACCAGTATGTGCATTGCACATGTGAGGTAGCTGTGTGGCAAATACATATACGTACATGTGACCTCAATTATTGCATGTGTGGGAACCCTGCTTTCTCCAAGAACACATCTGTAATCTATTAAAGAGTGTGCTGCTGCTTTCCTGACCTTAGGTCACATCTGTATGCCTGTGACAAGGCCAGCCACTGCAGTGATCCCAGGCCTAAGTCAACTGTGTCACACACACTCATTACGGTTTCTTTAGAATTGTGTGAGTGAGTGTTTATGGCCGAGGTAGATGTCAGACCTGTTCAAACGCAGCAGGGTCTATCACTGATGGCTATTCATTATAGGTGTACAACAACCTTTGTTGATATGCATGCAGACCCATTATTGCTTATGTGATCCACCAAGGGATTTAAACATACCTTTGGAAATGTGACTATCAAAGGAGAGATGACGTACCACTTGGTTGCATGTACACATTGGTAAGTGTTCTTCATGTTGGTAGCTACTAACTATGTGGTACTGTGGGGATACTATGTTCCGTAAAGGTGGATCACTATGCTTTAGTTGGCCTATAGCTTTACAGCATGGGTTTGACAACAGGGATCTGTCAGTGTGATACCCTTGTGGAGGATGTGTGTGTCATCTGGAGAATGCATTATAGGCCACAGTATGCATCACCACATATGGATGGACATATCCCTACTGTGATTGCTTGTACTTAAGAGAGCTATATGCCAAACAGGAGTGGTCTCAGTAATGTGTGCAGGTGAATACCACTGGTTACTGGCTTAGTATAGTACCTGAAGTGTCCAAGTGTTACTGTGTGTCCTACATCCGTGTGTAAGTTGTCAAGACATCATCTAATGATTGGTTATGGTCAGGCTGTTGAAGTTGTGTATACTACCAGAATGCAAATCAATGACAGATATTAACAGTATCACCCACAGCACAGTGTCTAACCATGTCATACACACATGTGTAGTCAAGTTCCGAAATGTGTGTAGTACAATGCATACTGGCCACCAATAGAGACTATGGAGTGTTACTGTGTAATACAGGGCATGTCACCCTGCCCATGTGTCCACTATGCACATACATGCAGACAGTGCACCTCCACCATGTTCACAAATGTACACCTGCAAATCTGTGCCACACACATCCCACACATACTGTCCACTCTCTAACACATGCTGCCAATACCACACACATCAGCCAAGTGGCACGTGGGCGGACTATACACTATTGGAACTAACACTGGTGTGAACATTACTACATTGACAATCATAGCTTACATGCATCATGCCTGCTCAGCCACACCTTCAAGCAAATCATCACACTCTACTGCTGACAACATGCTAACATTGCTATACTGCTATTAAGTCAACCTTTGCATCAGCACCATGGTAGCCTGTTCCTGCATCGATGTCACAGATGACAGGAGGTGGCACAGGACTCATCATATGCACAGGGTGTGTAGTTGGTTTGCCAGAGGCCTACAGTGAGCCATACAATCAACATGTATGTGTGTGTGTGTGTGTGTGTGTGTGTGTGTGTGTGTGTGTGTGTGTGTGTGTGTGTGTGTGTGTGTGTGTGTGTGTGTGTGTGTGTGAGGGCCAAGAGTACTGCTATGGGCCAATGTTGATGTAATGTGTGCATGTATGTGGTAGCCCTAGGTGTGTTGTTTATGTGTGTGTGTGTCTGCATGCACACAGTTCCACCATGTGGCTGCCATATACGGGTATTTGTGGGACAGCCACAGACTGTACCTGCCAGGCTTTACAGATCACCGTCTATGGCCATGGATATGGTACCTGTGCCTGGCAGGGGTGCTACTGACACTATCAGGTACTAAGCCTGACTGGTACTATCCCCAGAGGTAGATGGATGTACACTGGTCCCAGGTCCCTGCTGGGACTGTCAAGAGCCATGTGCACATGGTCTTCTAGGACGGTCTATGGACAGCCCAGCCCCAACATTGCTGGGGCTGGTACTGGCACTACAGGAGTGGCTGTGACTTGAGGGACGTCTGCGGTGACTGCCAGCTGCTGATGTTGCTGGCATACATCCACGTCGACGTCTCACCTGACCTGCACTGTCCTGACACATGGACATGACATTGCGGAGGACATCTATTGTCTCACCCCAATGTCTATCAATGACCTCAGTGTAATTACAGATGCAACCTGCTAGGTCACGGATACTGTCATTTAACATGGTGTTATGTGCCCTCTGTGCCCTTAGTCCCTGTCTAGTGTACCGTTCCATATGTGCCTGTGCTTCCATGACAGCCTGGAACATGCGCGAGGTTGTAAGACCTGTGGCTCGTCTGCCAGTGGCATGATGGCTAGCAGTGCTCCGACAAGAACCCCTGGACATCTGCCTATGTGGTACCCTTCCAGACATCTGGGTATGGCTGCTGTGTTGGGATGCATATGCCATAAATACCACACTGTCCTGGCCAATGCCGACTGTACGCTGTCCCTCAGCTAAGCGCATTGGTGATGGATGTATTGGCAGTATGACTGTGTGCACAGATGGGGTTGACACTTGTGTACTGTCAATTGTTGGCTCAACGATAGACTCTGGCAAACATGCCTGTGCCTCAACACGCCTGTCATCATCATCACTATCATGCTCAGTGATATCAGTTTCCCTGCTGCAGTGAACTAGCCCAAAATCAGCACCTGTGAGAGGGAGACAGGAAACACACTTTACGACCTGTACATGATGTGATGTCTGCACACATGCACACATGCACACATGCACACATGCACACATGCACACATGCATACATGCACACATGCACACATGAACACATGCACACATGAACACATGCACACATGCACACATGCACACATGAGCACATGCACACATGCACACATGAACACATATACACTCCCTCCTCACTACAACAGACACACGCACAGACACACACACCACCAGCAATCCAGAACATACTCAATAGTGTGTGATGGTGGGATACAGTATCACAAGCCAAACATTTATATCAAATGTGACAGCATGCAGGACGTGTGTTGCTCAACAGCATGCAGTGTGTGAGTGCAGACAGCCCTTGTTAATAACAGTATACATGGCTTTGATGCATGTGTGTTTTGTTCTGTGATTGGCCTCACCCTGGAACACAATTTATACATGGACACAACATTGCTGTACAAGTATTAACATCTCTGCAATGTCCTGTGCACCATCACTCACAGGTATACATACCATGGCTGGATGTGTATCAGTGTGTCACATAGATATCCATTTGTGATTAGAGCATCTGTGTCTTTAGCAGACAATTGTGGACACAGGTTTAGCACATGCATGCTATGTATACACACAAGATGAGTGGTGCATGTATACCTGATGGAATACCATTGCTCAACATAGACATTGTACAGTGGTTATGGTGAGTGTAGGACATATTGTGGACATGCTAGTGCCAAGCATGACATGGCATATTACCACACAACTGCAACATTAAACGTCACACATACACAGTGTGTGTCATGTGACCTATACACTCAATAGTATTACAAGACATGTGTGTCACTTTGTACAAATAGTGATTGCTATGCAGATTGTGTATCGGTGCATATGTTTGCACACACACAACATTGAGGTGCATAGCAATTAATGATATGTGTAGTACTGTGGCCACTGTAACTGGATGTGGTGTAGTACCATGTGACATAGTCATGCAGCATCATGTGGTCACTCAAGGCTACTAATGTGTGCCAGACAGGCACATAGCATGCTGTACCTGAACTGCAGTACCATGGCTACATTCACCATTTCATGGACAGTTGTTACATGGGTCCATAAGGTGCACAGTAGGGGGCATTACCTAACATGAATGTGTTTTGTATTGAAGAGTGTCGCACAGCCACATGAGAGGACACTACCCCTCAGATATGTTATGTGTGCTGTGTGGATGACATTTGGGATACTGAAGTGTGACCTTACAGCGTGTGTATGAATATGCCATGTGTAGCATGTTAACATGTACTGCGTATGACACAGTTGTGTGTGTGGTGTGCATGTGTATCGACTGTGCCTATCCAACATACACCACAGTGTTGCCACAATTGTGTGGGATGCTCTGTGTATTGCATGTGTTTGAGTCAGCTACTCACATTACTGAGATGTCCATAGTCTCACAGCAAACATGCACAGCATGCATTATGCACTGGTGTGTGAAGTGTACATGGCCTACACCTCACCTATGACATGCACATTTATTTAGCAATAATAACTGTAGAACACACTCACCTGCATGGGTCTGCTGCCTTGCTGCCACACCAGAGGGATCTACAAGGATATGAGACAGTTTGTCAGTGGCAACAACTGTGGCATTGCTACTGTGTGTTTGCAATCTTACAGTAGTATGACTGTTGCAGTCACAGGCCTGCATATTATATTCCAAAATATTATTATTGCACAACACTAGGCCACCACATCTTGTAACTACACACTACACATCTCACATAAGCATGATCTACCAATAGAGGTAACAGTAGTGTACAGCTATGCCATGTTACCTGCACGCTCCATGTCAACTTGCTGGGTGGCTCCAGTCTCCATGATGACACATGTCAGTTGTTGTTGTTGCTGTTGGCCAGGAGCCACCTGGCTCAGGAGCAGCTCCTCCACTCTGGTGAGGGGGGATGGATGGCTACCCCACCACCTGTGGCAAGCTGTTGTCTATGGATATCAGATGCATGCTGCCGGACATGTCTAATTAAATCACTGCAGTGATGGCGTACCTGCTCATTTGTCCGATTATGCATGCCTATGTAATTTACTCTACGGACAAGATCTGGCCACAGTGCAGTCCACTCATGCTGGTCCTGGCTGGTTCTTGAGAAAAGCATGGTGTAGTGCTGAACCATGGTGTCCGTGATCACTTCATCCTCTGCTGTGCTGTATGAGGGGTTACGATGGTGGACCATAACCCTGGAAGACAAAGAAACAATATGTGTGAGCAAGTCATGTGGCACACTTAATATTCTAAAGTATGGATATCATTTAACTGCCATATATAGCAACCTATTGGCTGTCAAAGGATACACACTTCCAATACTACATATCAGTGCTCAACCCACAACTGCCTGACAGTGCCTGGCACACTCCATATATCAAACCATGTTCTGCACAGCAACAAAGATAAACCAGTATGTAAGACTATACAACAGTATATGGCACACTGTATGTGACACAATGCACCACCTAGCCACAGGGGTTATATATCATGCTAATGCATAATGTAACATGTAATCCATTGCAATGATTGTAGGGTCCAGTCACAGTATTACCAGCATACCACACTAGTCATTGATGGCAAACCCCTGCCTAACATATGTGCTCATTCATCAATATGGGTGGCATACTGCTGTACTACACTATACATGTTATTAGATACACATTTATATCCTGTAACACACACATGACTGAGGCCATGGTACAGGCATAAACACACACATCATACATACATACCAGACACAAAGGCAACACACATGACCTTTACCTGTGTACCATACAGTACTGTGTGTCAGTAGTTACAAGACCTTATGCCTGAGGTATGTCATCTGGAGGACTACAGGGAACAAACAAAACAGTGGCTCCAGGACATGTGTACATACACCTTACTGTGCTGTTTAGGCATACAGCTTCAGGTAGTACTACAGTTCATTCAGGGGTTGGATTCACCAGCAGTAACACTCAATAAGCATACATGTACTGCTGTAGCCTACAATGGGACACCCCAGTCGACACCAACACACTATGTCAGGTCATCTGGCAAACCGCTTTTTGTGCCTAACAATAGCATACACATGCTTTGCTGGAATCACAGCTAGGACACTACATACCATGACAGAAACAGTTTCCCACTTAGCTATCACACATATACAGAACTCGGACACATTCACCAACACATTCACCATCACACTCAGTCAACCTCACAAAGCAAGTATTGCAACAGGTACATGTGGGTGTGTATCGGTTCGTAGGCAGGTTATAGGCTATTGGCCTTAGGACCTATAGATGTCTAGCCATATGCTACTCCGGCCTTTGACACATGGGTGATTTCATTTCACATGCCCCTGTCAAGCAGAGCCACATAGGTGATTCCTGGGGTGTATTTCCTATCTCACATACAATCATCATGTTTATATATGATGACTGCTAATTAGGAGCTTCTTTTGCTATTGATAGGTGGTTTGTGCCAGGGTATAGGATGTCTCTGAGATAGGGATATATCCGTCCAGCATGTGCTGTTTATTGAGGTGACAAGCTTTATGTTTCTAGAGCATGTAGCTTGTAGGGATTGTTATCTGATTACGTGGAGCATGTCCACCAGCTCTGGGTTTCACATAGCTTTGCATGTTAGGCAGAGGTCACCTCTGGGTAGACGGTATATGACACAGTCTAGCTGTACTTTTGTGGGACGGTCTGCATAGGGCATCTGTTTGAGGCCGGTATTACCCTTTGTGAGGTATGTCTGTGTCCTTTCCAGTTACTGTAGATGTCTTGTGAGGTACATACCACATGGGGCATTGTACTCTATAATGGGTTTTCTGTGTGTGGAGTAGAGGGGAACACTGACCTATACTTCCCTGGATGACACACCTTTTGTGATTACGTGTGCCACGTAGACAGGTTACAGGACTAGTGTGGCACTGTGACAATCAAAGGGGAGTCTACTGTCCACCTGTGTCCCATGGTCTCTTATCACACCTTCAGTGTTAAGTAGACTACCACCTATGTGGTAGTTAATGGGTACTGAGTTTTCACAAGGAGAGATGCCAATGCAGTGTCAACATTGAGCTTGAGTCCATGGCTTTGTCACCAGGCATCTGTTGCAGTAAATATGACCCTGTCTCTCTCTCTCACTCTCTCTCTCTCTACACACACACATATATATATATTTATATATATATATATATATATATATATATATATATATATATATATATGTGTGTGTGTGTGTGTGTGTGTGTGTATATACACACATACATATGAACATCCATTGGTGTACATACTGATATACATATAGGCACATATACAGTACACCTTTCATGGTGGGAATATTGAGTATGGGAAGGTTGTGAGGTATACAGTTATGTCATAATATTGCACAGTGTTGTGCGGAATGCATTGAAGGTGTTCTCAGCCCATGTAGCTTTAGCAGGCCTCACTGGCTGCAACACTGAAAACCTGACGAATCATACCCACAGCGTTCACCCACCACATGTCATATAGCACTGTATGCTGTCTGGTTTGCCACACACTACAACCTATATAGGAATATGCACATAACAACCTTCAACAACATATATGTATCCACCTTTCACAAACAGTTGCAGTATGTCCCTTGCTCTATGCACATGTACAGATGCTAATATATCTGACACAGACAGATCTCTCCATATGTGTGTGCCATACACACACAAGGACCACACTGTTGTAAGTCCATGTACCTCATGGCTGACCTGTTGTGCCTTGCTGCAACATGAACAGGTGTCACATGTGAGCACACAGTAATATTAGAGGGTGTATATATAGCTGCAAATGCTTAATTACCATACTAGCCTGGTACAGCTGTTGCCAATGCTAAGCTACATGTTGATATGACTATCATGCATTTGTTACTCTGTCACATCCATGGTTATTTAGCTGTATTCGCTACTCCCCCAAACAGACATTGTCCACACTACTGTACAGAACACATATAACATGGTTCAGATGTTTGACATTTAATGCTGAGCTACATATATCACAGTTATGTCCCACTGCACACAGCTACACACTGATATGTCCATGGCAGTAGTTATGCAGGGCATCTGTGCATAGATACATACTGCTGCCACATATTGATGTTTCAAAGTATGTAGAGTGGTCTTCAAATACATCTACTACATGCCAGTAAATACATATCTGTTACATACTTTTCCTTTGTATACGTTCATATTTTTCACTTAGCTGTCTCTGTGGCTGAATGTAATAAATTTTATTTTATGTTTTATTTATTTATTTTTTGTTTATAATTTTTTTTCCACTGGTGTGGGTGGGGGTGTGAGTCTCTCTCTCACTCTCTCTGTCTCTGTGTGTCTCTCTCTCTCTCTCTCTCTCACCGTCTGCAATGGGATGATTGCATGTGTGGCCAGCAGGTACAGCCTGCTTTTATAGGTATCTGCACATGTCCATGTGATGGCCTCTGCACCAATTGGTGGCCACCATTTGGTAATTGCATGCAGCCTGCTGTGTGGTAATTGCAGTACTCACTGTCATAGCAACCCAATGCTATAAATTGCTATGTCAGGTAGGTGTAGCCCTTACAGCTTTCCAGAGTGGGGCCCATGCTTGGTTGCTGTGGAGACCATTGTGTAAGTCAGAAGGTTGGTATAGTTCATATATCTGAAGGGGTGTAGCCAGTGATATAATTGTTGTACTCAGACCTGAATGTTGCCACTTCCACTACACAGTTGTCGGTGTAGAATTGTACTCACCCCCACATATGCTAACACAAGATACATGGGAGTATGTAGTTTCTTTTCTACTTATACAATTTACTGCCATAAAAAAGTAGTTATTGAGATGTATACATTTGGCACATGAACTGTTTGTGAACTGCTATACTGTGAATATTTATTCACTCACTTTTGAATGGTTTGTGCTTGTTTACTGTTGACATTAGCACAGGCTGCTCAAGAAAACTGTATAAATTTCTGTACTGAGCATGCCTACCTACATCCTTGGTAGACCCTGAACACACAGGTTTATTGTACATTTGGGTAGGCGTGCAGTAGGACAGAGAGCATTATGTCTTAATGTGTGAACTTTATCTTGCTGGACCTAAAGGGTTGCTGTGTACCTGTTAGTTTACCAAGGCAAGTAGTCTGTCTGCGTAGCTCCCAACTGTGGACCTATCCAGATGGTAGCCCGAGGTTAGCCTGTTATTCTTTGTGCACCACACCAGTCTTTTCAGCACTGGAACAATGGCATTGTCACAGTTGGTTGCTACCAGTACATGGCTACATCCCTTGGTATTTCAGTGTTGTACTCCTAGATAAGGGTATGCTTCTGAAACTCCTTCCAAAGCTATTTGCACAGTGTGTAACAACATAATAGCTGATATGTCTGTGTGTTTCTGCCTCTGCCAGGCCTCTCAAACACTCAGGTACATATTTGAGCAGGCTCAGGGTAAAGTAGGTCTAAGTGAGGTACACCTTTACAATATTAGTAACATTAGGTTGAGACTTTGAGAGAACCAGAGCATATGGATTAATACACATTTCCTGAAGTACAAGTGGTGTCTAACTCTTACTTTTTGTCACAGTTGGGAAGTATGGCCTCTACCCTAGTCAGATATGCTAGTGTTTGTCCTGCTATAATACTGTGTGGGGGTTGTGAAGTGCTGCTGTAACATTATTTCCTGCTAGAATGGCTGGTTCTCTTTTCACTGTCATGTAATGCAATTCCACAAGAACTGCTGGTAAAGATCCACAGAACAGGATTTGTGTTATGGCATTCCTATTTGGCCTTTACATTCACTCATTCTGATGCATGATATATTGGTTTCAGCACCAATTTGCTGTATGTTTACCATGGCTCAGTGGTACTTCATGCAGTCTAGTGTGTACAAGGTTCGAGACTGACAGAGGTATTTTATTTTGCTGCTGAGCAGAACAAGGGCCCTGACATACAGAGTGACTAAAGCACTTTTAAGCAGTTGTAAGCGGGTTTGCATGGGTTTGCGTGATGCTTAGCTAAGTGCACACAAGCTTAGCTAAGCACACACAGGCGCACACTCGCGCAAACCTGCTAACTACTGCTTAAAAGTGCTTACTCCCGCTAACCCCCGCACTAATTTCTTTGAAAGAAAAGAAAATGGGGAGATAGGAAAGTGGTGAAAAAAGGGGCACAAAGAGGGAAGGACAGTAGGGAAAACAGCTCGGGATGTGCAGGATGGGTGTAGGGAAGGTCCATAGCTGCCCATTTCTTTAACATCAACAGCTGTGCATATACTAGTAATTTGAATGGAATTTTGAAACCTTCCACCCCTGAGAGGGGTGAGGACAACAAAGTATGTTGCACTGCCAATTAAATTTCTGTTTGTGTCCAGCGGACATATGTGCGAATTGGGCAGCTATGTATGGGGCGTAATTTTTTTTGGGTGCAGATTGCCCATTTTTTTTTTCTGGTGGGAGTGGAATGTGGGGTAGGGGACGTAGGTATATTTTGGGAGGTAGGTTAGGGAGGTAAACAGACAAGACAAACAAGACGCATACAGGGGCGGAGTATGACACATGGGGTGGGTGAACACCATTGACAGGGAAGGGTGTTTGGAAATCGCAAGCCCATGAGCCCACAGATGGCAACAGTGGAACTGAGATCCCCACCCATGAGCAGTCACTACTGCACCTTCACAGCCCGTGGAGTGGCTTTGCTGGGGGCTGCATAGGAGGGGCAGGCCCACCCATGAGTCACGCCACTCTTGCCTCGAGCTGGCATAGAGGATCAGCGACTGAACGCTGGATCTCCCTACACACCCCAGCCCAGACCATTCAAAGGGTGATAGGTGGCCCTCCTCCCCCCACGCTTGCATGGGGGGATGAGCCCCATCCCCTGCAGCACTTCCACCCGAAGGTGGCACAGGACCAATGGAGGAGGGTGTCCTGGGCTGGGCACCAGAACCGCTGGTGCCAGGTGCCATCACCAGCTGAGGTGGGACAGGTGGGTCCACTGGTACCGGCCTTCCCATACATTCTATGTTTAGGAGGATTTAATGACAATATGGGTTAGTAATAGCCAACAGCATTCCAGTTTAGTTGTAACAGCATACAGTAGTATTCCCATTAACCCAACACACCAAAGTTCAAACAGTTGAACAGCAAGCATAACACATGCATATATAGAACAACAGTGGACATTCCAACAGCATGCAGGATTGATTGGTGGCAGCAGGCCACCAAGATTGTGGTATGTGAACAGGGCACATGAATCGAAGTAAATGCAGATATTTATATAAAAATAGGACATGTGTCCCAACAAATGTTATGAGATTAGACATACCCATTGAGGTGTGGAATTGCATTGTTTATGCACATACAGTAGGGTGTAAAAAGATACCACCATTAACAACTTATCTATACTTATAGTGTGCACTACATTCCTATTGACTGCAGTTAAATATCCCCTACATGTATTATTACACTAGGCAATGTCCGTTAAATTGTGAAATGGGTTTTGCTAGTTCTTGATATACCTGACCTGTATCTGACATACAAACTGTCCTGGATACAGATGTTACTGCTACATATTTATATTTTTCATTTATATTTATGTATCTACATATCTGGATGTGTTCAGGTGACATTATCAGGTATATGTTAACAGCCCCCTACATATCTAGCAGCATACTGATATTTCTGGGGAACACAATAACAAGCTACTCATGTGCGAGATTAACCTGTACATGCCGGCCATTAACCGACAGTTGAGGACTGTATATATGCTTAATAGCTACTGACAATCCCTTCATCCACTTTATATGGGCCTACACATGTGTGGGTTGACTGCACTTAATACAACAGTACTATTTCTATTATGCAAGGGTACAACAACATATCAAAGAAAGTGACACAGACACACTCTAGGAATTATACCTTTATTAATTACATTACACACTTTTCTAGTGGCTCTCACAATTATTTGATATATCAGTGCATGCAGATGTCTTTTATTCAATACTTTTTATACCTTTATTAAGGTCTCACTTATTTTATATAACAGTACATGCAGGGAAGTTATTCCACACTTTTTATACCTTTACTAATGGGTTACAACACCTTTTCATGCTGTCTCACTTATTTTATATGACAGTACATGCAGAGAAGTTATTCCACACTTTTTATACCTTTAATAATGGGTTACAACACTCTTTTTCAGGCTATCTTACTTCTTTTATATGACCACGCATGCAGAATATTTACTAACCTGCCTGGTGGCACAACCTTAGCAGCCTATCTGCATAGGCTTGCTGATTCACAGCATGGACAGCTGCAGCTGTGAAGTAAATGAAGGGATATTGAGACATACCTATCCATAATATAGACTACAATAGCCATTCTTACATACTTCATTCCATGGCTACATACTCAGTAGTGGGGCATTTTGCATTCCACGGGCCTCCTGTATCCAGTGGTTCAGTTGGTCCTCCTTGCTTCTCTTCAGGTCTGCATGGTGGTGTCTGACCTGCTCACCAGTCTGTGGGATGCCTGTGGCACTGGTGAGATCATGTGCTAAATGGTTCCAGGCTTCCACTTTGGACTCCATGCCCTGGAACTGGCCCTGCAGGAGTCTTGCATCATGATGATGGACGAGGAGCCAAACCATATATTTTGACTCCTCAATGCCTCACCATTGCGCTCGAAAATGAGAGTCCTCTCCAGCACTGGCCATACTGTCTGCAGATGGGAGCTACAACCAGTTATGGCAATTATTCCCACCTATGGAGCTTAAATATGCCTCATTTCCCACACTTATTTGTGATTGGCCGATTTTGAAAAATCTCAGCTAAAAGCAAACATGTTTAGCAATGGGTAAACTTCCATTGATATATATGAGTGTGTTGGAAATGCATGCATATTTGAAGCTGTCATGGCTTAGTGGTTTAGTACTGTAATTATGGTGAACAGTGTCCCGGGTTCGGGCCTGTCATTGCTTTTTATTTTACTACTGGCCAGACTGGATAGGAGGTGTGGCTGTGTTTAGCCGACTTTGCTCAGCTTTGCCCAACGTTGCCCGATGTTGCTCTACAATGCTCTACGCTGCCTGATGTTACCCAACGTTGCGCTAGTTGGAACAGTGTGCAGCTCCACGCAAAACTATTGCGCAAGTTAAAGCACTGCTAAGCTATGAGCAATTATACTTCACTGTGCTTAATACTAGTGGACTTTGCTTATTAGTGCTTCACATTGCTTAAGATATGTTACTTATGCATTTATCAGTATGCATGACCATTCCACCTTCTTATATATATATAAAATATCATTCACTAAAGCATAGGCCATTTCAATGCATTTTACTGGGGTTTAAAAGGTAAATGTCAGGAGTTATTTTTATGCACACATTTCCTACAGAAAATAGGAAGGGGAGTGGTGGGACTCGAACCGGGAATACCTCCTCTTTGTGCGAGGGCTCTACTACTACACTATTGCTATTTGGCTTCATTTGTATATCAGTAGTTTATTATCCTCTTTGATGTCTACACTGCTATCTTTAGCTAAGCAATGGGCAAATCCGCACATACAAGCACAAATACGGGCAGCTATGTTGGGAATCTTAAAAAAAAAATAGGTCAGCTTTACATTTTTAACTTGTACAGGGATTTAGAATGTGGGGGAGTGTAGTGTTGGGTTTGTGGACATTTGAGCGGACTTGCTCATTTCTGTTGACATTTGCTGTTTTTACACTTGCAGGGGCATGAATATTTGGACTGCTCGGCAGTCTGACATGCCCCCTGCACTCATGCACACTCCGTGTTAGCCTTAGAGTTGATTCAGCGAGCCCTCATGAATATGCATGATGGGCTGACATCTAACTCTTAGACTGCAGTTTCCGTGTAAGACTTAGTTAGTCTTACACGGAGGATTAGTGAATCCCGGCCAATGTCTTGTCACATTTTGGTGAATTTATAAGAGGCCAGCTTTTCTGACAGTGTGAACATCCTGTATTCTATTTGGATCTTTGTATAAGAACATATGTTCTTGTTCCAGTGCTGATAAACATGTCCTGTTGTCCATGCAGAAAAATATGTTTTTAAGGAAACACATTGTCACTGTGTCATTGTCCATTCTTTAAAAGCAGATTTTGCATTTTTGCTCTTGCATACATCCTGTTTTTAAGTCTGTAAGGGAAAAATGTCCATTCAGCAGATTCCTTATTTTTCAAGCCACGATCATTTAGTATGGATGCTGATCACATATTACTAAACTCTGTTTCTGCATTTAAGCAAGCTTTATTTTATACCTTATTTATGTTACATATTTGTAACAAAATTACTTTCAACCTTAAAACCCTGTTGAGCATAATCTTACAGTTCAAATATAGACATTGTACTGCTTGCTTGCAATGATTTATATAAACAGCTACAAATGTCATTGGGAAAATTAAGAGAAAGTCATATGACAATATCGTGGACAATAGGCCAGCCATATGATGTACATCTGAACCAGGCAGCATGATAATTGACTGCGTTCACATCAATATAATGAATACAACAGTAATAAATTTGACATCTGTTCAATCACCACAGCTTGTGACATATGAGAATGTACTATATATGTTGCTAAGAGTGCTGTATGTCTACAACTGCATGAAATATCTGCATACACTTAGTACCAATCAGCAGCCTGCAAAATGCAAACATCCTGATGATACTTGCTGATTATAAAATATCTGCTTAGGTATCAGTACCCCAAGCCTATAACTGTGCTTTAACAAAAAGCATCCACTATTTTAACAAAAACACTGAAGGTGTTGTAGGCAGAGACAGTGCCGATGAACTGCAGGATGTACTGATTATGAACTGCTGCAAAGAAATGTCTACTACTCAAGTATCAGTAAATCCAGGATATAAATTTGTTTTAACAAAAACACACAATCTGCTCTAAGAAGACACAATACCAATGTTAAAATGAAGGGTATATCACAGACACAAATTCAGTCTTTTAATAGTCAGGAAATACCAACAGATCAATGCTTGGAAACCACAGCCAAGCAGCACTTAAGCAAACCACCTAGCTCAACATATGTGTCACTGATATACCAACCCAACTTTTTTATTTTGTGATATACGTTGAAAATGTACACAGATCAGTTCCTGTTCCGATCTTCATTGCCTAAAGAAAGAGACAGTACGAATGATGTGTTCCTCTAATAATCATGATATGCATTGCTCAGAACAGTTTATTCACAATTTATTCATAAAGAATATTTAAAAAAAATCACCATACATATATTTCAGTGTTATATACAGGTTTTAATACAGATTGGAGAACATGAGCTTCAAACCTGCAACAACAATGCACACCCTATCTCTAAACTTGCAAGAGACCTACACAGCTAGTACATTGTAAGTGAAAAAGCATGTTTTGATTGCAGTGAAAATAGTTACTTTTATGACAAACCTGGATGGAGGACAGTCCATCATATGGATCCTGGCTTCAGATTTCAACATACAAGCATGTGCTGGTCATGTAGGTAAAGACTTTGAACAACTTCATTCCTGTCAGCAGTGTGTTCAGAAAGTTTTAAAAAATGAAGAACAAGCACAAACCAAACCAGAAATAAAGAAACCATGTGAAGTAACTGGATTGGACCCACTCACAAGTAAAAATAGATGAAAGACTCTGTTGTAGTAAAAGATATCCCTTTATTCACTCCACAAAAACACATGAATTGTTCACCAAGGATAAGCGCTCATCAGATAACTTATCACAAGTGGGAACTTCCTTATATACAAGTACAACAGGAAGTGACATAAGCAATAAAACAATTAAAGAAGCAAATTAATTTAAATTAATATAAGCACAATGTTAGTAGTCCTGGTAGTAAATGCATACAAATGATAACCTGATTTCAAAAACACACACACAAACACACAACACCCTAATAAATACAAAATAAATGCTAAATAACAATTCCATAGATATGTATATCATAAATATGTTGTTGTTGTGTCTTTTGGCTTTTCCCGGTTAGGGGTCACCACAGCGGAACTCCGGTCCGCTAATGATGGCAGTAGATTTTTATGTGCCGAGTTGCCGGCCCTGATGCACAACCTTCAACGAAGGTACGCCCATTCACACATGTCTCCACACAGAAAACGCTCTAGCTGAGAATCGAACAGGACGTCTTACTGTGAGGTGGCAACGCTATCATAAATATATGCATAAAAATATAAATATATATAAAAAATGTATATAAAAGTGTTTAAAATGGAAATGTAAAAAGCTGTTTTATGCAAAGGATACTATTAAGTTAAATACATAAATAAATACTGAAATAAATACTGCTGTGTAGAGTTACCTCTCTAATACTTTTAATTTCAGAATAGGGCTAATAGAAATGTGCTCATTAAGACCTGGCCAGTTCCCTGCATTTAAACATAACTGCCAATATAATTCTCTTTTTTTCCAAAAATAATGACCAAGCCCCCCCCCCTCTTATATCAGTGCTAATACTATCTATAATAAAAAATTGAAACTTGTGATTGATGTTCTCCATTATATGCTTACTTAGGGCATCGGTCTTTTTTTTATTTTTAATATCATATAGATGTTCGTATATATGGTTATTAAACTTCCAGTCAGTCTTGCCAATGTAGTAACAAGAGCAGACACTGCATATAGCACAATAAATAATTTTCTCCGAGCCACTATTATATTTCTGGTTAATCCTAATCTCTACTGGCCAGGTCTTAATGAGCACATTGCTATTAGCCCTATTCTGAAATTAAACGCATTAGAGAGGTAACTCTACTCGGCAGTATTTATTTCAGTATTTATTTATGTATTTAACTTAATAGTATCCATTGCATAAAACAGCCTTTTACATTTCCATTTTAAACACTTTTATATATATATCTATATATATATATATATATATATATATTTGTATGCATATATTTATGATATACATATTTATGACATTGTTATTCAACATTTATTTTGTATTTATTAGGGGGTTGTGTGTTTGTGTATGTGTTTTCTTAATCAGGTTATCACTTGTATGCATTTACTACCAGGACTACTACCATTGTGCTTGTATTACTTTAAATTAATTTGCTTCTTTAATTGTTTTATTGCTTATGTCACTTCCTGTTGTACTTATATATAAGGAAGTTCCCACTTGTGATAAGTTATCTGATGAGGTCTAGATCTTCTAGACGAAAGTGCTTATCCTTGATGAACAATTCATGTGTTTTTGTGGAGTGAATAAAGTGGATTTTGTTTATATCAGAGTCTTTCATCTATTTTTACTTGTGAGTGGGTCCAATCCAGCTACTTCAGTTGGTTTCTTTATTCTGGCTTGGTGTGTTCAGAAACTTTAACAGTGATGGAAATCATTAATTCCTCAGATAGTGGGGCAGTGTAATGTATCATAGAGCTTCTGTGAACAGAACCACGCAAGCTGCTGTACATAAGGGACACAGTAAGATACTGTGTGAGGACGATGATATTCCATGGCAAATTGCTCATCACTAAGCAAATAAATACATCTTCTCTGTTTTGTATTTTAACTGTAATTCTGCCCATCCCACTCCCTCAAAAGATGATGATGATGTCGGCATCCTTGAATTGAATGCAATATTTAATGATAAAACAGAACTTGATAGTACTTTTACAAAGTATACAAAATTAACAAATGCATTTGTCAGACATATAACAGTCTGTAGCAAGCTTTACTGACCCTGCTGTTAAAAAGCTGATATTAGTGGACTGTTATGGATTATGAATATGTTAGCAGGAATTTGATGATTATCCCAGTTATTTACTACCCTGGTCAACATATACAATAACATCAATAAGTGGAATATGCTTCTCTAAAAATGCTTTGGGTGAATTAAACCAAAATAACAGTTTTGAATATGTGGATTAGAACCCACAGCATGCCAAAGATAGGCATGTTGACCTGTTTTTCTTAAAAGCAGAGATAATAGCTATCACTTGTTCTTCTTAAACAAACAGATATTGTTTTGCAAACCCTGTTTTTAGATAACTGATGTTAGCAGGCATATTCGCAGGAATGCAGCAACGAACTCAGTTATGCTTAATCATGCAAAATATAAGCATTAATATTAATTATTGGAATATTCTTCTTCAAAGAAATGGTACGGTGAAGTAAACTAAGATAATAGTTGCAGATATGTTTCCATGTTTCCCCATGTGGATTGGTGCCCACGGCACACTAAAATGTAGGCATGTTATCTGGTTTCCTTAAAGGCCAAGCTAACAGCTGGCAGAGCTTTAGCAAGCAGGTACTGCAGGTGTTTATTTGAATTCCTGTGAAGAATGGTTGAATACAGAAACTGCAATCACATATTGGAAATTTTATTGTAAAGAAATAACAGCTATCAACACATAACTGATAACGTGTAAGCAGTCAGACAGGCATTCCTTTTTGGCATAAATAAACATGACTATTAGCAGGAATGAATTAAAGAAGTCATGTATGAGTTTTTATTCTGATATAATATAATGGTGAAGTAGGTGATACTGTGGTACTATAATACAAAACTACAAAGAGCGCAGTCATCCACAGCATAGGCACTATAGATTTCAAAGATTCACAAGGACAGTGGTTGTGTGAAATGATGTTGTTATATGTTGTAAAACATATGTACATCTACAAATGTCATAATTATGGATATTGTAAGCATTATTGAATAAATTAACAGCATGAACATCTAACCTGCTCTTATAAGGACAGCAGTTAGCAAGTCCAGTTAATTATCTCAATGAGCTAATTATCACAGCATCTACTAAATGGTTATAAAAGCATCTATCTGATATATATGGGACAGAAATATATCTCTAAATTCCATGGGAATGCTCATGTATGTGTAGAATATCGGTGCTTACTGTAGGATCTATGGGCTGGCTCCACATCTTGGTGGCCTTCCTTTGAAGTTCCTCCATGACCCTCTGCTGTAGGTCATCATAGCGGTGGTGAACCTGTACTCCAGTGTGGTAGAGCACTCTCCATTTTCACTGTTCCCTTGAGATACAGTTCTGTACATCTATCATGGCAAAGTTCCTGGGCCTGACTCTCATTCAATGCTCCACTCTGGCATATACAGTTAACATCTGGGTGGTCTCCTCATCAGTCCAGTTGGGCATGTGGACATGTCTAAGCCTCCTCAAAGTAGCCATCACAATCGTAAAATGCAAAAAGCTGAAAAATGCAAAAACATAGAAATGCTTACTGAGGTTGCACTCAGTTCGCAGTTAGCAATGGTCTGATTTGGAAATGCATGAAAATTAATATTTGAAAATGACGCTGATGTTATGTTATCAGATCATTAGCAGATAACAGACACGTGCCACACATGGTACCATCATTACCTATTGGATGTTTATGCAATACACCTGGGAGTTACAATGCATGAAGCCAATTTATGCAGCAGTGAGCAAATGAGATTCCATTCTAATGAATCTCATTAATTATGTATGGTGCAAATGGTACTTAAAGGTGGGTGCACATTAGGTGCAGTTTTTTCTGTGATTCTGAGTGAGAGTTACATTGGCAATTTGTAGCATTTCTGTTTTGGTGATTATTAAATCTGTTCTAGTCAGTCAATTCAAAAGGAAAGTGTTTAAATTTATTTTTTACTTAAAATGCGACTTTTGATATAAGTTGTTATAAGTTAATGGCCTGATGTTTAATTGAAATTTATACATACATGTGTTGCTATTTTACATAATTGATTTCAGTCCTATATGCGGTTGTATAAACAGATTTACATTGAAAATGTGAAGAGTGTATAAAGGTAGATTTAATGATCATCCAAAATTCTTACTAGGAATCCTTGGCACTCTGGGATGTAATTAGAGAAACCCACGGATTCTGACATTATCCTTATGTACTATGTTATGCTGATATTACGGATATTTATTAGTGCATGTTTCTGAAGAAAAAACTGTTAAAACATGCTGTTGCTGTTACAGCTGGTTCTTCAATTATGCTACTTAACAAAAGTGCTCTCAGTATTGGCTCAATATACAAACGATCTATAATGTCTGTGGCCTACCTACGGATCCTGAGGTTTTCTGATGCTTTCCATAAGGTGTTCAATTGTTACTTTCTGTAGTATTTTCAGATAAAATGCATACAGACTCTTGTGGCATGATGCTGTTGTCTTGGGCCCTCTGTTCAACATATATGTAGTGCGAGGGGTTGTCATCCCATTCATGAACTCTAAAGATATTGCAAGTTCTGTTCATTTTACAAATGTTATTATGAAGGCATTGTTGTTACTTTTTATATGTCATGTTAATATTTGTCACAGACAGTGTTATGCAGACCTTTGCATTGCACAGGAATGCATACTGTTTATGTTGACATATGCTGTCCACAGACACAACTGCATAAATCCCAGTTCAGTAACTAAGGAGCTTCAATCCTCACTACAGACATCAATGTGAGACTGTCACTTAAAGAGGAATAATATTTCACAATTTTACCCTAAGAACACAACAGGAACACGCTCTATAGCCTGGGATTGGACTGTATAATTCTGTCCACCTCTAATGTAACTTCTTATTACACACTTCAAAGCAATGTGTCCCAGTTTAAGATCTCTGATATACTCACACATACATAAATTAAATCTCACACATCCAGACACTTCTGGGAATGCTTGACACAGATTTCCAGCTGTGTCTCTTCTCCAAAATAATACAGTAATGCTGCCACCAATCAGAGTGTCTTCATACCCTTCTAAACAGGTATCCAATTATGAAAATTATATATTAAAACAAATAATAGTAAATGACATAAGCAGCCAGGCTTTCAGAGGGTCCCTGGGAATTATCAAAGCAAGTATAAGCCCTCTCAAATCACTAAAGAATCACTAAAGAAAACACTGAATGACCAGCCACAATGTAAGTTAATAAAAACAGTTAATGTTGAGCAAAATGATTATAAGTATAAGACAGTAATTTCCAATAAACAAACAGAGCTCAATCACCAGGAAAACAAAATCAATACTGTATGATAGAAATCCAGCAGTCAGAAAAACACTAACTGATCTAACTCATTAGTTATAATTTCCTATCTGACTAGAGAACACTGTTCATGATGTAAACTACAGAGCAAAGACAGGCTTACTATTCTTGGCGAGCCCTTTTGGGTATCCCTTACACAGTACATCTTTGAACAACTAACAACTGAACTCAACTGACTACTGTAACTGACAACTGAGAATTAACTGTCTTCAGCAGGCTCCTTTATAGACTAGCCTGTCACAACTGTTCCACTTTTAATTTTCATTTCATATTTTGAAAAGCAACCAACAGCTGATTTCTAAAAGTTCCTTACTGTCTTTCAGCTTCTGACAGTAACATAAGGCAACTGTCAACATTCCGATAATATCATCTACAGATCAGCTGAATCTGAGACAGCCATTAGAATCTTTCTTCACAAACCTGCAGTCAGAAATGTGAAAGGCACTGTTCATGTCTCCAAAACATTCCCTACAAACTGATCACAAATCACCATGTAAGAACTCATTTACAGTATCATAGCTAGTTATGCTGGTATATAATACACAGGTTATTCTGAAATTATATACAAAACGTCAGCCAGACATGCAAGCACAAATAACAGTGTCTAATTTCTTCACACATGGCACTGCTGTTTACTGTCATATTGTTATTCCCCTCACATTGTATACTAAAGGTACATCCAGTGGGAGCCCAATCCATACATCTTCAATTTCAGACATACCAGGTATGTTACAGAAAAATTATCATAGCTTGCATCAATGTGTAACACACATGTGATACATGACATTTATGTCAGCATTTTTTAACACTGGCCCATCTGGTATATAGGTGAAATGTCCACCTCATGAGTAACAGTATACCCTGTTACTCAGTTGTATATGTGTTGTTGTCAGTATTGTTTTTGCCAAATGCATGACTGTGTTGTCTTTCTCTTACTTTCTCACTGCAGGATCCACAGTGCAATCCACAACTCCTCCACAGCAGAAGTCTGTCAGTGGTATGCTATTAACTATGCTTCATACATGTCATTGCTGTTAAACCTGTTGTTGTCTTCCATTTACACTGTGCCATTCTTTCTATTCCTAGGCTAGGCTGCATCAGCCTCACCAAGTACATATATGAGTTTTATGTCTATGCCAAACTTTCTGCATGTTTTAATTGTATTCACATGTTTAATGGTGGCAATGATGTGATAACTGATGCTGTTTTTTTTCAGTAAAATAGTTGAATTTGATCCCTCTTCAACAGCAACAATCTTTCCATGAGAGTTTGTCAGGAGTATGTTTTGTTTGCATTCCTCACATATGTCATGTATGTTGTCTGTGTACACTAATTATATACTCCATGTATGTGGATTTCTTGAAATGTACATAAAGTAGATCTCATGTAAAGTCATTATTATTTGTAACATTGTAGTGAGTGATGTATATGTCATATGTCTTTGATGCTATTCATCATGTGATGTAAGCACATTGTCCTGCTCTGTGTCTCAGTATCTTATAGTACATCAACTATCTGTATCGCCCATCAGTCCATTCAGCGATCATGACATGGTTTCAGATGTGTCTCAGCATAGTATCAATACCCCTGGCACACAGAATCTTGGCTTGTTGGAAGAGTCCATTCTAGATGTTGAGAGTAATGTTGCTGCGGCTGTAGCCTCAGATGTGCAGGGGAAATTGCTCAGCCATTTGGAGGATGATGGGACACTGGATGTTTAACATGGTGAAGCTGTTGAATGATGGACCCCTAGATGAGACTGCTGCTGATGGGCAGTTTCTCACAACTACCTGAAACAGGGCATCACAGCAGATGTAGGCATGCAGATGTTGTGCATGGCCAGGTGTCAGAGGGTAACCACCTCCTGCTGCAGGCAAATGAACGTTCACAGCAACAGCATTAGTCAGACACCCATGCAATTTCACATGTTATAGATCATGTGAATCTCCAGCTACGTGTGATGAGTGAAGGACAGGAGTCCAGACACTGTGAGATAATGGCTGCACTAACTGTTCAAAATGAGAGGCTGATAGCAGTTACATGGTCAGTAGAAACGCTGGAATCCATGGTAGTGCAGCAGTGCTATAGTACCAGCAGGGTTCTGCATTCCCTTACTGCTCAGCAGAGTGCAACATGGCAGTGGCAGGTCATATGTCCACAGAACCATCACTGACCATTGAGCATCAGTGTCTATGTTCCAACCTGCACAGAGTTTAACTGCTGGCCCATCTGTTGTGGTCCCACCAATCAAAACAAGGTCCTCAACTTGCAGTCATGCTGCTTCACCTCAGCATGGTGCTGTCACCCCATCAATCTCCTCTGCGGAGCAACCATGGCAATGTTTCTGTAGGTGGTCCAGAAAGAGTAGACCATGGTATGTGACATCAGCAGATTCACCCTAGACTGTGTTAGGGTGTGGCCAATAGTGTCATCACATCTTACTCATATTATTGAGATGCCACTTTATTGCAATATATTTTTCTACAGTTATTAAACATTCTGCCTTATACTGTGCGCCATTTCTCTTTTTCATATTATTATACTGTAGAGACAGTAGTATGTAACACTGATATGTGTCCCATATTGTTTTCCTTGCAGTGATATAACAATCTGAATGTGTATGCATACTTGTGTCAGTCATGCCCTGAGTTGATGATCCCTGTTGTGACACATTTGCATATGTTCATACTGTCATGTATTATAATCATGGTGTTATGTCTGTTGTTCAGTCTTTGCATCTAGTGTGTAATTGCCATTTGATACAATTTATACTGCTGTTGTGTGGCAATACCTAAACATCAGTTTTTAATATGTGAACTCATGTATGTGCAGCTTGTCATGACTCAAAGTTGTGGGACAGATGATGTCACATTGCCTGAACTTACACTTGTTATCTCACCTTATGTTGCCTATGCTTGTGGATTCTGTCCCATACATCATCCTGCTCCTCCTCTGTTACCTGCAGGATGTCCTCCTCAGACATCTGGAGTTCTTGGGGTAGTTCACCCACACCTGCATTTGGAAGACTCCATGTACTCTAGTTATCATGTTGTGTAGCATGGCACACACTGTAATCATCTATGCTGCCTTTTCAACTGTGTATTGCAGCGCATCCCTGGATGTGTCCAGAAATTTGAACCTAGCTTTAAATACAACAAATACAGGCTCTTTGGTGTTTCTGGTTGTTGTGTATGCTCTTTTATAGGCCTACTGTGTAGGGTTGGATGGTACTCTGCACAACGTCATTAGCCATGGCTCAAATGGAAAACCATAGTCACCTGTCATGGGGAATAGAAACATATTTGGTCAGAATGGATATTGTTGTGAAGGGTATCCTTGGCTTACACCCCTAGCTGTGCTCCTGTACTTGCCTAATAGTAGTCCCTCACATATTTAACCTTGTTGGAATGCAGCTGTTGGTCCACTTTCCCTCCATATGGCAGCATCATGGACACATCCAGGGTGTGTTGCCATGATGTTTGTTATGCTGACATCTGCTGCACACACAACCAGGTAGTTGATGGATGGCCAGTCCATTCTGTTTATGGTTCAGTCTGCTTCTGGTTGTACTGGTGTCTTGATAGGTATGCATGTGTGCAGTCTATTGCTTTGAGTATTTGTGGAAAGTTTTCAGTGTTATAGAACTGGTTCCACACATGTTGAAGACAGCTTGCACCAGTTGTTTGTCTAGGTGGCACCTGCCAATTATTTGCTGGTCTGACAAATGGTTTAGTTGCAGCCTTGCTCTGACTTCTAGGTTGCACAGCCATAGCCTCATTTATGGCTTGTATCACTGCAGTCTTTTGCAGTTCATTAACAGCAGGCTGGATTTTTATGTATTTTTTTTCGTTTGCTATGGATTTTAGCATACTCCATAGTATTAGCTTTAATTCCTTGGGTTCCATAAAGTTTATGCCAAGGATTTAAGAAACAGAGTCCGCTAGGCATTCTGTTGCATTTAAGTTGCATAGTGTGCACACAATTTGTTCTGGAATCAGATGGGTGGGCATGGAATCCATAATTATCCTACACTGAATAGCTAAGTGCTCAGACTGCCTTTGACATGTCTTCTGAAATTTTGTTTGTAGCATGTGTGCTGAAGTCTTCCTTCCTTGTGCTGTCTGCAAATAACTTCTGCAAACTTTATAGAATCTGGCTCATGATAATGCTCCTGCTCATTTCCAGGCTAAACCAACTTAGGTTAACACATCCTATAAGTAAGAACTCATAAACTTCTACTTTGCAATAAACTCAAGTCAAAGGTCATACATCTTGTAAATTCAACTTTTCATTTCCTCATCTCATTCAGGTTTTTTCACCTCACTACTTTCATAGGTTCATAGGTTGGTACTAGGCTATTTGCCCTAGGGCCTATACAAGCCTAACCATAACAATTCCCTGGCTATTTCTTCCCACACTATTTACTTCCCTGGACCCCTGTCTAGCAGGGTGACTGACATGATCCCCGGGGTGAATTTCCTTTCTCCCATCCAATCATCAAGGTTCCTTTTGAAGAGAGCCAAAGAGGCGCTCTTCTAGACATGTATTGGCAGTCTATTCCACAGTCTGGGGAGTCTCTGGGTCAGGAACCTATCCCTCCAGCATGTTTTGTTTATTGTGGTGACAAGATTTAGATCCCTGGAGTATGTGGCTCTGAGGGATTGGGATTTCTTTAAGTGTAGCATGCCCAACAGCTCTGGGTTTGACATGGCCTTGCATGTTAAGCAGAGATCGCCTCGGAGTAGACAATATGCAACAGAGTATAGCTGGAGTTATTTTAAGGCGATCAGCATAAGGCATCTGCTTTAGGCCTGTGATTCTTTTAGGGAGGTATTTCTGTGGCCTTTCCAGTTGTTGCAGATGTCTTGAGAGGTACATACCAAAGGGGGCATTGTATTCTATAATGGGTCTAATGAGGGATGAATACAGTGGGACAATGACCTCCTTTTTTCTGGATGAAAAGCCCTTAGTGATGAGGTGTGCCACATAGAAGGATTTCCTGACTATTGTGGTGATGTGGTTATTGAAGGTGAGACCACTGTCCACCTGTGTCCCTAAGTCTCTTATCACACTTTCAGTGTTTAGTGTGCTACCACCTATGTGATAATTCATGGGTACATGTTTTTCCCAAAGGGGATAACTATACATTTCTTGGCATTGAGCTTGAGCCCATGGCTCTGGCTCCAAGCATCTGTTTCTGTAAGGCCGTTTTGTAGAGTATCCACATAATTTTGGGATTCAATAATGGCTCCCAGTTTGCAGTCATCTGCAAATTTTGTTAGCCAGAGTCCCTTAGTGTTGGCCTGTACTTCAGAGAAGTAGATGCCAAACAAGAGAGGTCCCAGGACTGAACCCCGAGATACTCCACTTGTCACTTGTCTGGAGCTGGATTTGGAGTCAGCTACTTTTACAGTATGGGTTCTGTCAGTAAGCCAGTTGGTAACCCATCAAGTGATGTAGGGATTAATGCCCAGCTTAGTAAGTTTATCTATGATTCCAGAGTGGGGGATGGTATCAAAGGCCTTGGCAAGGTCCAGATAGGCTGTGTGGACTGCCTTACCCTCATCCACAGCTCTTGAGACTGATTCAAAAAAGTCAATAAGGTTCAGGAGACAAGATCAGCCCTTCACAAACCCAAACTGGGTGGGGTCCAGTGTTTTAAGGTTGCCAATGTCTTTGTTTATAAGTTCCATGATATATAAGTTCCATGGCCTTGCAGATCAGGCTCATCAGACATCCTTATACTCTCTACCATCCTTCATTCTCCTCCTCTCACCTACTGCACACACTGCCTCTAGTCTATATTTTCTCCTTTCACCCTCACAGTAGTTTAATTTTCTGCTTTTTCTCCATTCTTAGCTTTGTCAGCTCACTGTCTTGTTTCCTAATTTCAGCCTATCAGCCTGCATCACAGCTGTGTTTCAGTAGATCACATATTATAACTAATACTCCTTTTATGTTTTCTCTCATAATTTATATTCTTCATATTTTTTGTTCCTTGTAACTTAATATAATTATAACGCCATCATTTCCATATTATAAGATATTATCACAAAATGTCTTCATATTGCATTGTTGTTTTCAAATTGTATCTTTGATCATTATATAATCTGGGTTTCTTTCTCTCTTTTACACTTTGTATAGTTATCTTTCATGACTTTTTATTGTTTTATAAATCCCAACAAGTGTAATCATTAACTGTAAATTGAGTTTTTATACAGGAGCTTTTCTCCCTATTCCTCTGCTGAAAAATGTCTTTTTAGGCCCATGTAAAAAAACCCCGATGGATGAAAATAAATAAATAAACAAAACATATGTTGGTCTGCAACCATAAAACAACTACTTGTACATACATGGCCAACAATGCTAGTTTCTAGAATCAGGTATTTCTGTTTTGCTTTTTCTTTTCTTTTTGTGTTTTTCTTGCAATGCTTTTCATTTCATTACTTCACTGATATATTTATTAAATATAAGAGATAACAGATAAGAGGATAAAATTAACCAGGGACCTTAAGTGGGCCTGCTTTAATGGGCACAAAATTCTATGAGAAAGCAGAAAAACAATAGCTAACATGCATAATGCTATCTAAAAAAATGCATATTATAAATATAAATCTTATTGTTCCTCTGCAATATTAGGTGAACAGAAATTTCCTTCAGAACATTAGCAAACTGTAGCATAAATCAATTAAAAATTATTCCACTATGTTACTAAATGTATGTTTTGGTTACAGACTTTAAGAAAGCAGTACACTGATCCAGAAGTCTGAGACTTGCTACTGGTTCTTATAGAAATATCACTGTGTATTGTTGACCTGTTTTTTTGCACTGTTATTTTCTGCTACTGCATATACAGCCTTGCTGAATTTCACTTTGCACCAGTGCCAAATATAAGTGTCATACCATTTTTGGAATCATTTTATTGCAATATGACTTCTCTTCCTCTATCATATACCCACCTGCTCTCTATATAGTCCGTTTTTTAACATGTCCAACAGACCTAATAAAATAGTGCCCCAAATAAAGTTTGCCCAATTTATTTTTGTTTGTTGGAAAGTACTACTGAATTAATTTTGCATGTCTTTCTGATGAACCATACAAAACAGTGACATTAAAAGTACACAGGCTTTTTAAAATCCTATAGCATCTTTTTTAAAACTCATTAAATGGACCTGGACCTGAAACAAGACATAGTACTAAGCTTTGCTTCACCCATAAGAAATTGTCCTTTCTTCAGTGGGGACTTCATCTACTAATGCTTTCAGAATCCAGTTCAAAACAGTGTTTTACAATATCTGCAACTGGTTATATAATTAATTAAATTACTAACATTAGTGTTTCCTATCTGTAATTTATTTTCTAGTCTTTATTTTTGCCTCTTACCAACTCATGTTCATTTATTTTGAACGGTATGCAAATCAGGTGTCTTTCTTCTCTATTTATTCACCACAATGTCTGCTCCCTTTCATCCACTCTGATATTTATATGTGGCAAAATGCCTTACCTCTAGCCATGTTTTGCTGTTGAACTAAATAAAATCAAAAAGTTCTACTTTTTGACCCACCTGTTTCAAATGAATACACTGAGTGCTGATTAGACCACTTCAGTTCCCTAGTATTCATGTTTTTCTGTTATGCAAGTTCTTGTGAGGTATTTTATTGAGTTTCATGCATGAACCTTAATTATGATAACAGTAACATATCATACTTGGTAGAACCTGTAAATGTTTGATCTTTTCCTTTAAAGCTACCTCCATTTAGAACTTATGTTTTTATAAACATTCACTTTGCTGCCAGACAGTGAGCCATTAACATGATTGATAGTAATTTGTTATCAAGTGAAAGCAATTCATTTTGGTTGTATAAGTTTGAAAGTAAATATCCAGAATAATGTAATGACTTGTACTGATGCAGGAAAAGGTCTTTTATATTTCTTCTGTGCTTTATTATAATGCATTATATTAATGAAGGTTTGAACTATAAGCTCAGTGACATGTAATCTAAATTGATGGAGTTTTTTTCTTCTTTTACTAAACTCTACACAAAGTTGAAAATAAAGTATGCATTGTAATGGCTACCTGCAGGTGTACTTCTGCTAAGCATAATTCTCCAACAATAAAACATTTAGATAAGTTAATCATTCAAACAGAATGAAAAAATGTTACCAATCAGCCTGTTCCTTCTAGGCAAAAAAAGACAAAATAATAATTCACCCATGTGCATGCCTTTGGTGATGTTTGAATTATTGCAGCAGTGAAGTTTGTATGGTTACCACTCTTGTCACGTGAACTAAAATACATTATTGAGAGACAGTTTCCTACCTGCAGACAGTCTGGCTAGGCTGCTCTCCCTGTGCTAAAAATCACATCTCATTCATAAACTGATTTGTTTTACTTGAAAATAAAATTCTGTTACTGATGCTTATCCAACTAAAGTGATGTAAACATAAAATGCTTGCCCAAACTTTTTTTCCCAAATCTGCAAACTGCATAAAACAGTGGATGAAATGAAAAACAAAATGTGTATTGAACATATTATTTGGCGATTGAACAACAGCAAGCACTTTTAACATTTATTGTTGTTCTAACACCACAGAATGATTTAGATTACTAAGGATTGTAAGATAATGTTACCAATGCATAACTCCTACTTTTAATAATCTTTCCGACAATGTAGAAATCATTTACATACAAAATCTTTTATTTCCTCTTTAATGGTGTTTGGAACAGAACTACTTGCAATTAAAGATGACAAAAGGATATGATAGAGTTGTCTGTGATGACGGAAGGCTAATCTGAAAGTGTTGTCAAAGCATGTCAGAACATGAGTCACTCATCTTCCAGTTCTACTGTTGACCTTCAGAGTTTTTCAGGAAATCATTCCTTTTGGTATGAAACAGATCCATTAATGAGTGGTGGAACTGACTATCTCATATTTAACTCAGATGGAAGAATTCACAGAAAACAGCAATGTATTCTGCTCTCTCTAAAGTAAACAAGGTGCCAGCTCTGTTGGCATAAAGCTACTACAATGGCACAGATGATCTGAGTTCAATTAGCAGTCCATGCAATTGCTGCAGGTGGCTTTGGGGAGAATGGGAATGCTTATCCTTAGGGGAGAAGGTGGATAGATTGAGACTACCCAAGGTTGCATTATCTTGGAGGAAAGGGAGGACTGCAAAATATGGCCTATGGGTGGGTAGTCAGCAACTAAGCCAGGAGTGTGGTAGCCTTCGACATGGGAGCACATGAGTATTCATTCATACAGGGAAAGCACAGTGCCTCCTACAGTGATATTGGTCACTTGTCTCCTGACTTGGGAGGGGGTTATTGCCATAGTAAATACTCTGTCATTAACAGGATAACAGCAAGGATAAAAGCCACCACAGAAGGGATGATGAGGACATAATGTAAAATTGAAAAAAAAAAAAAAACACAAGACCATTATTCTTCCTGACAGGTATAGGAAGAAGCAATAACGTCTATCATGTTAAATCACTAAATGGTAAGGTCAGTTAAATGGCCTATTCAAAGATCAAATACAAAACAAATCCCCTCTGCCTCTCCACAGCCTCCATTCTACTTCTCATGTTAATGGTAGTCTCATAACAGAAGTGATTTAAGGTTTCTATATCATGAACTGGTGAAGTTTAATGAAATGTAAAAAAAGTAGAGATGGTATTACTTGTTGTTGTTGTTGTTTGTCTTTTCGGCTTTTCCTGGTTAGGGATTGCCACAGCGGAACTCCGGTCCGCTAATGATTGGCAGTGGATTTTTATGGTGCCGAGTTGCCAGTCCGACACTCAACCTTCAGCAAAGGCACGCCCATTCACGCATGTCTTTTGGAGGCCACTCAACCGTGTGGAGGACATGCAGACTCCACACAGAAGGCACTCCAGCCAAGAATCGAACAGGAGAACCTCTTGCTGTGAGACAACAATGCTACCTAGCAAAATTCAGACACTACTAGCTTTTCCTTGTATATCTTGTACACAAAAAACGAATACCTGAACATTGAGCAACAGTATGATATGTTGTCCCTGGCATTTAACTCTTTTTTTTAACAAGAAACATCTTTATTAAATTATCAGTTATGATATAGGTAATCCTACATTTATATAAATGAAAACAAGCCATATTGAAATATTCTTAGTTGCTAGCATTATATATCACAGCTAGCATTATAAATCACAAACCATATTGACATAATTATAGTTGCAAACATTATACATCACTTATAATCTACACAGTCATTGTAAGTCAAACATGACATAGCTCATTCAAATCTTGCCTTCTCTTAAACCATATTCTTCTCCTGTATGTATTGCTCCCACAATTCCCATTTTTTCTATGTAATTTGTTCTTACCCTTTGCTAACAATCCCAATTCCAATTGTTTCATCTCTGTTACTATATTTACTACTTCTAGTACAACTGGTTTAGAATTTGTTTCCCATTTTTAGTATCTGCTTTTTTTGGCAGGCACCATAATTAGACTCAGCAAGACCTTATTATGTCTAGGCAGTTCTGATTCTGTATCATAGCTTAGAAAAATAATTTCCCTAGATGCACCAATTTGGTCACCCAGTATCTCTAATAGAGTAGTCTGCAGAGATTCCTTGAAGTCTGCAACTCATTACACTCCTAGAAAATATGTTCCCAATTACCTCTTTCTTGCCCATCACACATTTGCTGTCTACCTGAAGAAAAATTCTCTGGAGTATACTTGGGGTATAAAAGTACCTATATAAATATTTCTAATGAAAACTCCTAAATGTTCTAGATTTTGTTGCATAATTGGGAGACATTCATATATCCCCATTGTTTCTTTGTGAATTGCTTTTCTAATCTCTCTTTGCAATTCTTTCTAGCCTTCTCTGATGGATTCTTATAGTTATCATGCAATATTTTAAATGGTCTACTAATTCATTCTTGTTATTAGCAGCTTCTACTAAAAACTCTACCAGTGCTGTTTTTTTTTTTTTGTTTAGGATCCCCTATTCCTTTCTCTTTGCCTATACTCTGATAGCAGTCCTTGCTAGGAAAGGCAATCTTTGACCTGCAGTCCAAATAAACTGTTAGTGTCTTCCCATTCTATTACCAATCCCTTTCTAGTCCCAATACATTGGTTCCTTTACCAGTTTTCTTCAATAAATTCCATATTATCTTGTCTTGCATATTGTCTGTATCCCTAATTGCAGTCATCCCCATTGGCAGAATCTCCTTTCAACATTCCTGTGTTGGCTTAGTTCTTAGAATACTTTCTGCTACTTTATGAAAATATTCTTTATGATTATTGTCATTCTCCTTAAAGATCTGCATGCAAAATCCCAGTGTCTTCCTGCTTTTGAGCTTCTCACCTCTTTCATTATCACCCCTTTCCACTTTGAATTGTACTTTTTTGCTTGTGCTATGTATAGGAGCCTTAACTATGTAGCTCTGAAATACCTCTTCAAATCAGACAGTCCCGATCTGCCTTGTTCTACTGGAAAAATCAGCTTATCCCACTTTGCTCTTGCTGTCTTTTCCTCCCAGATAAAATCTTTCAGATTTTGACTAATTGCTATCCACAACTTCTCCTTTGGTTGATAAAAGTATGACTAGCACATGTATTAGACTAAAGGGACTAAAAACATTTTAACTGCTTCTTAGTTTTTGTATTATCGTTTGTTTAGTCTCTTCCCACATACCCTTAGCTGCCACACTGGAATCATTTTTAATCCATACTCCTAATTACTTCATTTTATCATGTCCCCATAAATATGGATATTACTGAACCAATCCATGTGTGGGTACATAATTTACAGCTATTGCCTTTGTTTTAATTTCATTAATTTTGTATCCCAAAAAGGTATGAAGCTGCCTTAAAATGTTCCACAAAACTGAAATGTCTTTTTCTGGTTTTATCAGGTATAAAATAATATCATCTGCAAAAAAAGAGCTTTTCTTGACTACCACATCAATTATATCCTTGAATTTCTGAGTTCATTATTTTCTTTGCCAATTATAGACTTCAGAGAATTTTTCCTCGGGTAGACAGCAAATGTTGGAGATGTGACAGGGAAGAAGAAAATAAGTGGGAACATATTTTCTGGGAGTTCTTGTCTTTACATATTTCATAGCAATGTTCCTGGGTCTATATTAAATACTCAAAGAGGCATTGCAGCGAACGCCTCTTCATCGACACATATACAGTGAACGCACAAAACCATGAATGATGACATCAGCGATTTCTTTCCCCGGTTTGCCGTTTTCCCCACTGCAGTGTGATCTCAGAGTTGGTATATTTAGTAAGGGGGGTGTGGGAGGCACAGACCCCCACGTTGGGGGATGTAGGAGGGGAAGCCCCCCCACTTTGTCATGTTCCTAATGATGTGTTTATGTTTTGAGGCAAGTGATTTCTTTATCAGGGAAAGAAATCACCGGTCAGTATTTGCAGTTTTGTGCGTTTGCTGTGTATGTATCGATGAAGAGGCATTCTCTGAAATGCCTCTTTGGTGATATGATATAGACTCATGTTCCCACAAAGAAAGTTAATTTTCAAAACCAAAGATGGCAAGGAATTATGTCAAATGATTAATATGTCCAGTCTTGATGAAGTGGTATCCATCTTTGGCAGTTCTGTCATCTTAAGAAACTGTAATCATGAACACTTACTTTAAACTGTAACATATTCACAAATAATAAATTATTGCTGTGTGCGATGATTGGGAGGAATAGTCAATTGTAAAACAATTCATTGAAATGCTTTAGGTAACAGGCACTTAATTGTTACTGACACAAATAATTTCAGCATGTACTGTACTCTGGACTCTGAAACTGATCTCATTCTGTTTCACTTAGTTGCCAGCAAACCATTTTGCCTGCAGTCTCATTAGTGCATGACATTGACTGGCTTCACAATATATCTTTCCTACTCTGTATACTTTATCCTACTTATATCACTCATAAATGTCAAAGTTAAAGAAAAGGGCCTTTGACAAGCAAAGTGCATGGTAAAATATATTTTTGTCATTAAGTTTAGTATACAACTACTGTCACTGCAGTTCATAGCCACAGATCATGGTAATTCAGCATTCATATCAGTAGAAATGTATTTAAATTACATAACAGAGCACATTCTCCATCACTGTGAACTATTTGCTACAGTGCAGTATCACTGCATAGTACAACGCAGCCATAGATCTCAACCTCTTAAGAGACCAATGTGGAACACAGACCCTAGCAATGTGTGACAAACAGTCAAAATGTGTAACACCATATTTTCACAAAGCATGAACAAGTACCATTTCCATGGGACCTGGCTGAAGCAGGCTTTCTGTAAAAAGTTAATACTGTACATATGTAAAATTCAATGAAAGTACACACTGGATTCAAATGATATGAGTCATGCAAACTACTCCATTCATATATATATTTCTAATATATATATATATATATATATATATATATATATATATATATATATATATATATATATATATATATATATATATATATATATATATATATATGTCTTATATATATATATATATATATATATATATATATATATATATATATATATATATATATATATACACACATATATACACACACACATATGGGACCCGTACTATTTAATGAACGACTGTTTCACCGAAAGTGAAATGGCTGAGCACACATTCGCGAAAGTGCTTTTCCCCAAAAAGTACTTTTGCGAAAGTGTGCTAAAAAAATGTGGGGAAATGACTGTTACTGAGATCGTAGCACAGTGGAAGTAAGGGAATATTTCCTTGTTCCCACTGTAGTGCAATCTCGGAGTGAGAATATAATAAATGCCCCCCTGCGTAAACATGAGTACTGTTTTTTTTTATTTTTTTTTTATTTTGTTTTTTTATATATTTTTTTCCACACTTTAGTGAAAGCGCTTTTTCGGTGAAAAGCACTTTTGCTAAAGAGTGTTCGGTTATTTAAGTTTCGTGGAAACATGATTTTGTGCAATAGTCCTAGATCAATTTTATATATAGATATATATATATATATATATATATATATATATATATATATATATATATATATATTCCATACATATATACTCATACATTTTTTTTGTTTGCATATTCTGTCCTTCTTTCTTTCAATGCAATTTTCATACTCATTTTCCAAATAAAAGTGCAGCAATATGTAATTAGCTTATAGAAACATTAGAAACACAAAGCATCACTGAAAATAAAGAAATTCTGATCACACACAGACAGGATCACTCACCAACAAATGACCAACGAAAATATGCATACTTAATGATTACAGTGTCCTGTGTACTCAAAATAATTAAAATGTAAGAATAGGCAAGAAGCAACTGGTATAAAGAAACTCAGATAGTTTTAATAGGTATAGGAGTAACAGAGCTAACAAATAAGTATTTTTAGCAAAGATCAAAGCTCAAAGCAATACTAATTTAATGCACTTAACTGGAGTCCTACCCTAACATAGGAATGTGTGTCCATTCCCTTCAAAATACTAAAAACTTTAAATATTTAGAGACATTAAGAAAAAAAATAGATCTACAGAACCCCATTCCTTAATCAATATAAGTACACCCAGCTTTCTGCAACAAGCAGGGTATTTCAATTGTTTACTCACATCGTCTTACTGCTGCCCCTCAACCCACTACACTTTTAAACATGATTTGAGTTAACATCCCTCTACACACACACACACACACACACACACACACACACACACACACACACACACACACACACAAAAAGTTCCTAGTCATTGTATAAAACATTTCAGATAGTTTAATTCCTCATACCTCCGCAATATTGTAAGAAATGTTCAGCAAAACACATTGTTTGGCACAGTGAAGTACTCACTGATTTCCTTTTTTTAGTTTACATGTAATTTACCTTTATCAGGATACACTGACTATGATGCTTTCTCCAGTAATCGCCTGATGGCTTTTTTCCACCTTTAGTAGACTATCCTGTTGTCAGGAAAAAAAGATCCTAAAGAATCAAGCATGTTCAATCCATACCACTAAATGCAGTAACAATTCCAGACAGTCCCAACAGCAGCAGCTGCTCGGCATCCCAGTAGTACAACCATTATTCCTCTGCTCAAACTGGTCAAGAAGACAATTAAAAGCACATCACAGCCATTTTGAAAAATGTGTAACTAAGTCCAGCCAATTCAAAACCACACTTCGGGATCAGTCACCAATCCAACTTTAATGTGAGTAACAGCACAAAGTTGATGAGCACACAAGTTAACCTAGGTTTCGTCCAGCAATAAAGACTTCTTCAGAACAAAGAGCAAATTCATTGTTTTCCTCTAAATACCCACCCTTTTCAAACGTGACCCAATCAAAATCACGTTCCCATCCCAAAAGATTCATTTAAAAAACAATGCTACAAAAACAAACAAATAAGTAAAAACACATTAAAATTCATGCCTTATACATAAAAAAAGTTTCTATTTCACAGTGCAAGTAACCTAATTCTATTTTCAATGTAACTTTAAATTAAAAAAATAATTAGCACATATATAATAAAATGGAAAAATATGTGTAACACATATATATCACTTACCTAAAAACTTGATGTTATGCAAGTTACTAATATGTGTGTTATCTACCTAAAAGATGTTTTAGTTTTAAAATTGGAGCAATACTAATGGCATTGTTAATCCCTGGGAAATGGTGTGCATCTAAGCTTAACTGCCACTTCAGTTCATTAATATCAAGATGCACATCCAAAATTTACCTTGTGGGTCTGGCCTAATATGCTGACCAATACAACATTTAAGTTTATGCCCTGGGTGTTCACAAATGTGCCTGGCTAAGGCATTAACCACCCTAGAATGCTGGATATCCAAAAGATGTTCATTTACCCGCTCTCTAAAAAGCCTAGACGTTTTTTCCTACGTAAAAGGCAGGACATGGGTCACACTTAGTGATGTACACAACATTTTGTGTTTGACATTTAAAAGTTAGAGGAAAGGAATGAATTTGCTCTTTGTTCTGAAGAAGCCTTTATTGTTGGACGAAACCTAGGTTAACTTGTGTGCTCATCAACTTTGTGCTGTTGCTCAAATTAAAGTTGGATTGGTGACTTATCCCAAAGTGTGGTTTTGATTTTGAAAAATGTGACTAGGACATCAATGGATCTAAGTCTCAGGCCAGGTCTGACAGTATAGTACCCTGGCTGCTGCAATACAAGGCTGATGGCACTGATTGAAATTGCAAAAGTTCCAGCTGGTTGTTTCAGTTTGCTATCCTTTTCCACGGCAAGGATCAAAACAAAACTCCCTCTTCATTCATTGAAAAGACACTTCTGCTAATCCAAAAGGCAAGTAATTTTCAGTGCCATGCGATGCCCTTTTTTTGAAGGTATTGCAGTGGCACAAGAACTGTAGCAGCACACTATTATATGACTTTGTGTATCTCCTCATTGGCTCCCTTTGCATTTGGAGAAGTTATCAGATTAGCTTATATACTGCAATGCCACTTGGCTGTAATTAAAGTATATGAGCCAGTTAAAAAAATACAAAGTGAAGCTACCACTTTTCAATGCTCAACAGCAGAATAGTGGTCTTGGGAAATAGTAAATGCAGAGCATTCCAACAATCTGGAGTACTTAGTGGGTAAGAAGACAACACGGTGTGGAAGGGAATGGATAATGGGTAAGCTATGGCTTTAGAAAACAACAAACAGTGTGAAGGTTGCAAAACGAAAGTGCAATGGCACACAAATACAACTCAAACAACAAAATCAGAGCTTATGAACACCAGCATATAAATATTTTATTCTAACTGTAGCAGGTAAAGCTTTCAGGCAAAACACCCTTTCTTAATACACATACTGACATTTAATTACATCACTATTATATACATTCAAACCTGATGACATGATGGTGTTAAACAAAGATGTCCCTAACTTAAAGGCTTATTTTTCTCTTATAAAGAATTAAAATAAAACATTCATACAAAACATTTAAAAACATTTAAAATATTCTAAAAATAACAGATATAACAAAATATGTCATCCAGCCAGGTAATTATTTATAAATGCATTTGTTTCTTTTTTGTAGTATTTTAATGCTAACTGCTGAATTCAATCCATTTTTTTAAGAGGGATTCAAATGAATAATCCAGTTGAATTATGCAACTTCTGTTTCTGAGCCAAGATCACCCCCTCTCAAATCAAACCTAATATTTTGTATAACACTAAACTTAAAAGTATGTAGTACTTTAGTATCTACTACATGCTTAACCTTTTGGCTAATATCAGATAAATGTTCTGAAATTCTATCTTTTAATCTTCTATTACTTTTTCCTGCATAAAATCAAGGGCAAACATTACAATCTGCCTGATAGATTATATTTTCCATAGTATATTTAGCAAAAGAATCAAGCAAATATTCCTTCCCAGTAACCAGATAAATAACTTTAGCCTGCTGTAGTATATATTTACAAAAAGAGTAGTTATAACAAGAAAAAGTACCTGTTCTCTTAGCAGGGCAATCACCCTTCCTAAATCTTAAATCTTTATAACAAAGATGTTGCTTCAAATTGTGACTTCTCTTATATGTAAATTTAGGATTTTCTCCTAAATATTCCTTTAATTCTGGGACAGTAGTTAATATTGACCAGTTCTGTCTAATGATATCAATACTCCTTTTGTTCTATGATTATATTTAGCCAAATAATGTATCATATTCTTATTTTGATTTGTACTTTAATTTTTATTCCATTTTTTACTATTATCTCTACCATTATAATTTATTTCTTCTTCACAATTGCTGTTCACTACAGAAAAAGAGGGCCAGGCAAGACCATTTTTTTGATAATGCTGCAGTGAACAGCAATTGTGAAGAACAAATAAATGAAAAAAAGTAAACATATATTCTTTCATGTAAGTGCAACACACATAACTGTACTATGTACATCAGTCTCACTACTGCAATAGCTTGTGGGTAGATTATCATAGCTTTATTCAGCTTGGGAAGTTGATGGATAAGGGTCCAAAATTCCCTGGATAATGGTCCAAGCAAAGTCTGCCTTGGACCTGGTAAAGAGGAATCCAGTTTGTGGTATTCTGCAGAAGTGTAGCTGAAGGACCAAATTGCTGCCTCTAGAATGCTTCTAGAGTCCATCTTTTCCAATATGCCATGACAGAAGCTAAGGTTCTAATAGAGCTTTCCTTAACATTGCCTGGAATGGATTTACCAGGTGAGAGTAACAAATAAAGCCAAATCAGACAGTGGCCTTGAAATAGCCTATTTAAACATGAACTGACCTTTATTTATTCCCAGAACAGGAAATAAAAAGCTGGTTAGCTTTCCTGAAGGACTTGGTTCTGTCAAGATAGTACATGAGGTGCCTATGCACATTTAGAGTGTAAAGAATCCTTTCTCCTTCATTTATTGGATCAGGATAGAAAACAGGGTGATTAATGGTTTGATTAAATGTAAACTCTAAAGCAAGCTTGGGCGTAAAAGGGGGTTTGTGCACAAGTTGACCCTCTTTTTATAGAAAACCATAAAGTTTTCTCCCACCATGAGAGCTTACATCTCAGACACTGTGTCTGTAGATGTCACAGCAATAGGAAGAGCAGTTATCAAAATGATGAACCTTATATCAGCCTGACTGGAAGGTTAAAAGGATGACATGGTTATTTTTTCCAGCATGAAATTGTGATAACAAGAAGGATGATCATGTCTTTGTGGAGGTCTCAGCTGTAAAATTCTTAAAAAAAAAAAAACTGTTCAACAATAAACAGAGAAGAAAGATGGGGGTCCAGGGGTAGACAGGCAGAAGTTGCTGCAAGAAGCACCTAAACAGAGGCATAAGATAGGCCAGAGGATAGTAATTCAAACAAATGATTTAGCAGCAGTGGTACTAAATATTTAATGGATCTCTCATCATTGGCTAAGCACCAACTAAAAAATGTCTTACACTTGCCAATGCAAGACTTTCTACAGCAGATTTTCTTACCTCCTTCAAGACATGATGTACATCTTCATGAAAGAGGGGCCTAAAATGTATCGAAATTGAATCATCCAGCCAGTCAGGTGAAGTTATTTAATGTTGGGGTATATCAAGCTCCCCTTTGTAGATCCAGTCTGTGAAGAAGCTTGTGGTAACTGCCACTTGCCAATTCCATAAGAATGGAAAACCAGTTTTGTCTGGACCAGAACAGAGTCATTACAATGAATTTTGCAAAGTTTTTCTGAATCTTCAGATTTACCCTGGAAATCATTAAAAAGGGTGGGGATGCATATAGGAACATCCCCAACCAGTGGAAGGAAACAACATCTGTTGTTTTAGTGCTGTTTGAGGGGTATTTTTAAACCACATCTCTTTAATTGCCTATTTTGAAAGATGATAAACAGATCTACTTGTGGTCTTCCCAACATCTGGATAAACTGCTGGAAGACCTATGTATTGAGTTTCTACTCATGTGGGTCTGTGCAAGATCAGCTTAGATTGCCTTCCACTATGTTTTGCTTTGGTGGTATGTAAGAAACTTGAAGAGTTAAGGAACGCTGTAGAGCTTGCTCCCAGGATTTAATTGTCAGACAACATAGAGGCTATTACCCAGTGCTGCCCTGTTTGATTATGTACCACGTCACTGTGGTGTTATCTGTCATGATGTATAAAAGGACCTTGGTTCTATAGATAACATCAACTTTATGGCATGAATCACAGGCAACATTTATTTAAATTTTTTTGTGTTTTGATCTGTCTGAACTATCCAGCAGGCCTTGCACTTATACCACATTGAAACTGCTCCCCAAGGAAAATCTGAGGAATCAGACAGAATATACAGTGTTGGTGTAGGTGGAGAAAATGAAGCCCTGTATTGTGAGCAATCTGATCCCTCCATCAATGCAGTTCTGAAAATCTAGTGGGTGGGAATGTTGGGTCCATATGTTTTTATGTGCCACTGAATCTTTGTAATATGCAACCTGGCAAAGAGAGTCATAAGAATCACAGAAGATGTAATGCCTAGAATGTTAACAAATTCTCTGGCTGCAGTTAAAGACTGGTGAGGAAAGCCAGGAAGACTTCCAGAACAAATCCACTTTCCCTTGTGTAAGGAATGCCTTTTGAGTCACAGTGTTTATTAAGCACAATCCTGTGTGATGGAGATAGGAGAGGATTTTTTCAATTTAATCTGAAATCCCAGGCGTTGCAGTAGGAAGGATATATTTTTAAGGACTTCTAACAATTTGGAAAACACTCTGCATAAATATGCAAGCTATCTAAGTAAGGAAAAATGTGTATGCCCTGCAATCTGCAGCAAGCTAAGACAGACTTAATATTGGTCCATAAGAGTGCTCCTTCTTTGGAACCAGAACTATTTTGGAATGAAAGCCCCTTCGTATTTGATCTGCTGGAACATGCTCTATGACTCCTGCACCTAACATATGTTAGCGCACTAGAGGAAAAAAATCTGTTTGACTGGGGGGATTCCCCAGAAAGGGGGGAGCTTTTCCAACCATTGACAGCTGTAACCCTCCTGAATAATTTTTAACATCCACTTGTCTGAAACTTTTGCAAAACAGGAGCATTTAGATTCAAGTCTCTTCCTGAAATTGGAAGAGATGGGGCAGGAGGGGGAAGGGAGGATGACCTTACTCACAGCATAGTCATTCTAAAGCACCTGACCCTTTGGAATTTTCATTAGAGCCCCTCCTGGTAACTCTTCTTACGTGCCTATCTATTGGAAGGAGGTCAGCTTATTTATTTTGTCTCTGAAAAGGAGTCAAGGATTTAAAGGGAAAGAACTTGAGAACCTGAAAAAATCACTGAACTCCCTTTCATTTATTTATTTATCTCACCCCATTGATTGAGCAACAGTATTGCAAAAGGCTTAAATAAAGCCTTCTTATTTAGAGGGAAGTTCAAGAATTTCTGACTTTTAAGTTATCTGAAAACTTTTGCTTTCATACACAGACAAATCTTCTCAAGACTGTAGCAGAAGCCCTAGATACAGTGTCAGCACAACCATACACCCTTTTTATGGCATGTTTTTAAACCTGAGGCTAGTTTAGCCAAAATTTGATTTAAGTAACATCTCCCTTCAGGAGACTGAGAATAAGAAAATATCTAAAACTATTAGTACATTTAAACATAAACTTCCACGTGTAGCACTAGTAATTGAGAATTCTCAAAGTGAAAGTAAAGTAAGAAAATATTATCTTACTCAATCTGTCCAGACGTTTACTTTATCTCCAGGAATCAGGTTTGGGATGGTAAGGCCCTGTTTGCATTAGGAACATTGGTAGGGGTTGCAGCTGATCTGTTCTAAGATAAGAAAAAAAAAGCTGTTAGGTTCAGAGACTGTAAGATTTGTCTTCCTTTCTAGGTGCAGATAGTGGAGCGTCAGAAGCATTGCAGGCAGTATTAAAAGCATCCTCCAAGGCTGGTAGAACAAGAAGAACAGGTACACTTTGATGGGCTCATTGTCCTAACCAATCATAATATCTGTTCAACTCAGAGGAAACATCCATATATTCCCAAGCTAATAAATCTTTCAGTCTGGAAACAGTCTCAGAAAATGAAAGTTTCCAAATGTTTAAATTCAGGCATACTGTCTAAAAAATCAAGAATGTTGAGCTATGGACCTCTCAGGTGAAATTACCATTTCTCTGTCTAAATCAGAACACTCTAAACAAAGAAACAGCTTGAGGTTCTTGACATCTAGGATTTAAAGCCTGGAACAAACTCCTAGTTAAGGTAGCAATACAATTTTTAGCCACAGAAAACAATTTCTTGTTGTATAATGATTAATTTTCTGTCACTTTTTCCAAGGAACATCTGTGAACGAAGACAAAGTAAGGGAAGCATATTTTTAGAAATGACATAACACTTACATTACAGCTAAGCAATTTTTAATAACATGACTGTGGGAGGCCTGGAGAAATAAACACATGTCATTTTACACTAAGGGAGAAATTTTATTTTTAAGTAAAATTACACAGTATAAATTAATCAACTATTAGTTATTTCTTTTTAGTTGACTGACCAAGAAAGAAAAATACAATTGTGCAAGATTTTGTTGACAGTTCACTTTTGTGCTTTTTAAATTATAACCTTATCCATGCTGAATAACTAATTTTATTTTTGTATAGCTGTAATAATTAAGCATGGGAATATGCTTATAATGGAGTAAAACATTACATTTTAAATTATATGAAGCTAAACTCCATTTTAATTTAAGGTGGATTCCATTCTTTTTTTTTTCATAGAAAAGCTCATTCATTCACACCCTGGGATTAATTTACAATCACGTAAGCTTCACACAAAGCCTACTTGATTATAGCACTTTTGCATGATGAGAAGCAGCACTCATTGAATATGCATGCTGTCAGCGTGCTTACTCGTTTTTCAGGCAGCACCACTCTTGGCAGCCATGAAATAGTGCTGGGAAGTATGAGCACACAGTGTAAGCAAAACTGTTTGTAGACAAACGTATAATGCCAGTATGTCCTGACAGTTTATATGAACTAAGGCCAAGTGGATTATAAGAAGATGGATGCAGTGGGTGTGAAACTAGGAGAATGCACACAGAATATAATGTTAATAGTGCACCAATAAGCATGAGGGAGGATAAATAGAAAAACACGTACTCAGTTAATGCATTTAAGGGCAATGATATCACAAAGATATGACAAAGAAACATTTTGAACAGAAGGATATCCATGCTGATGGTAATACAAAAATAACCCTGTTTCCAGTTGTTTACCCATGCACAAAATTGAAAACAGACATGTTAACAGAGGACCTGAGAGGGACACAATGCAACACTGTAAAAAAGGGGTGTAAGTGTGATATTAATGTTCATTGAATGATGAGTGGAGATAACAGCAAGAACAGTGGATACATTAGGGGCTATTTGTATACATTGCGGTTATTGATTATAACATGTATGTACAGGGGATTTATGTCTGATAACTGACTGTAGTGGTGTATCCTCCAATCCATCCCATATAAACAAGACATGAGGTATATAGCAGCTGTGTCATGCATAGCAAAAAGGGACATGTTTTACCATTTGTTGTCACTGGACAAGCATGGATAGTGGAGATATATTACTCTGACACATTTATTAGACAAGCATGTGTTTTATATTCAGATGCATCATAAAGACTAATGTAATAGCACTCAAAATTCACAAGTGACAAATGACAACACAAACCTGATCACAGTACAAAAGTTCAAGGTCTCTGTTTATAAAACAATCACATTGATTAAGGGCCAGATTTATGAAGGCTTGCACGGAGTCTTAGAGTAGAGTAAGACTCCGTGCAGCCATCATGTCCGACGAGCGATCCAGGAACAGCCTGCAGGGGCGTGCAAGAGAGCTCCTAAATGCAAATTACCTTAATTGCATCTGAAAGGCGTGCAAATGAGGTAGATCTGTGATTCAGGAAACCCAAACCTGTCAGAGTAAGAGCAGTGTTATTTGCAGAAATGTACTCAGTTGACAACTGAGTACCATTCTGCAAATAGCAAAACGGAGCCGTGGCAGCTCCAAATAAAGTTTGCATCCAGTAGAGGAAGCATGCCAATGGCCAAATATATGGCCATTGGTAATGTTTCCTGATGCAATATGAAAATAAAAATATATTTTTTTTTCACCGATTTCCGATGTTTAAGTGTAGTGCAGCGCCACGCAAACTGGCTGCGCTGTAAAAACCAGAAAAATAGAAATTTAAACCCACAAACGTGGAAATCATATAAATTGTTAATTTACAATGCAAGGGAATGGCAGGCTGAAGTCAACATGCTCACCGAGTAGAGGTTACTAAGGGGGGAAGCACAGTCTAAGAGATGTAACCAAGGATTAGTAGGCAATCCTATGCAAATGAGGATAAGGATAGTGAATCACAGGTTTACATAGCAAATGAGCACAGTCAGTGGAGTGTAGGAGTAGGATAAGGGGAGTAACAGAGTAGAAGATAGGTGACATCATGAGTGACGTATGTATGAAAGAAGGGAAGCTCATTGGAGCAGAATGGCATGTGTCAGCTGTCATTTACACATCATTGAAAGAGGTGTGTCAACAGGTAGGCTAGGTAAAGTCAAGAAATGGAAGGTGTACGCCATGAATAACACCAAAGTTTCTTGCTGGGCGGGTATGCACGCGTGTGCGCGCCTGTAAACCCGAGTAAGACAGTGTGTGCGTGTGTAAACGTGAGTGCGCGCGTGTAAGCTGGAGTAAGCATGTATAAGGCAGTTTAAAGTGTTGTAAGCACGTTTGCGCTGGTGTGTGCGTGTTGTAACCCGAATAAGCAAGTTGTAGTCCGTGTAAGCATGTGTGCATGCGTGTGAGCTGCTGTGAGCGTGTTTGCACTTGTTTGCGCAGCGCTGCCCCCTGAGGAAACAGGAAGGAAATAGGAAGCACAACAAATAGTAGGAATCTACCAGGGAGCACTAGCAGAGCTAGCAGGTGAAAACAATCAGAATCAGGCAATTACACAGGCAGGACACTAGCCCAGCCCAGCCTAGCACTTAAAACTCTGCAAACAACAGTTTGTTATGTTTCTCACAAGAGACACTGCAGTAAGCTAATAGAAGTGAAAACTGAAAAAGCTTTACAGAGACAAAAAAATGTTACAGGCTGCCATTGCTGTCATAAGGCGACATATGCAACTTGCTGAGGGTGGGGACAATGGAAATGCTGCTGGGCAACCCACAGTGAGGAGACAGTGAAGAGTGTACAGGCCCAGGGTAACTTACCAGGGGCTACATGAGCTGGAGATAGTGGAGCGCTATAGAGTGGACAGAGACCTCCTGCAGGAAATTGTTGAGCTGTGCAGGCCACGCCTCACACACAGAACCAACCGAGGGGAACCCATCCCAGTGGAAACAAAGGTATGTGTTGGCCTAAGAATATTAGCAACAGGTACCTTCCAGAGACCAACTGGTGATATGATGGGGATATCACAGGCATCAGCATCCAGGGCACTGCACCAGTTCCTGGATGCCATGTCAGCACATGTCGGTAATCATGTATATTTGCCCAATTCCCATGAGGTATTGGCCAGCAATATGCGTCTCTTCCAGCAAATAGCGGAATACCCTGAGGTAGTGGGTGCAATAGACTGCACACACATATGCATCAAAGCACCAGCTGATGAACGGGGTAGGGTCTACTACAACCACAAGGGCTTCCCCTCCATCAACAGCCAGGTTGTGTGTGATGCCCAGGGCATAATACTGAATGTGTGTGCTGGCTGCCCTGGAAGCTACCATGATTCCCATATCTGGCATCTGATGCAGCTGTACTAGACATTTGCCAGTGGGGACATCCCACATGGTCACCTAGTGGGGGATGCTGGCTATTTACTGGAGCCGTGGTTGATGGCACCCATCAGAAATGCACACACACCTGAACAGGAATGCCATAATGAGGCACACGCACAAACACGAAATGTAATCGAGCTTGTGTTTGGGCTGCTCAAGTCACGGTTCCAGTGCCAGGACACATCTGGTGGAGCCTTGCAGTACTTATCAACTACATGTACCCAAATTGTCATGGTATGTGCTATGCTACATAATATGATCCTGCGAAAACAGCTGCAGCAGGACCAGCATAGGCCTGGGCCAAACAGCCCCCCACCATTGCCAAGGTCATCACAGGCAGAGCGTGACTCGGAGGAGGAACAAGTTGAGCCTGCCCCAGTAGGCAGAAGGAGGCGTGCCCAGTATGCTTTGGCCTTGGCAAAGAGGCAATGCATAGCACATACACTGGCTCAGTAGGAACTCTGGAAATGATACCCCTCTCTGACTCGCACATATAGTAAAAGGGATGCCTAAGTTGACACTACCTGCTGTCAAACATGTACAGGGAGTGTAGTATGTACATCCGACATAGGCAGCCCTGCAGCAACACCTGAGACATGATTGCTATGTGTTAAACAATTTAAGGCAGTGCTAAACAGCATTTACCACCATGTAGTATATGCAAACAGAAACACACACACCAACTAGTACAACTGTGGTCAATGTTGAGTAATATTGTCCAATGTCCAGCAAAGTTGGTGAATATACAGCAATGTCAGAGAAGCCTGGTCTAGGTAGGGCATAACTGAACAAAAGCCAACATGTTCGTATTTGCTTAATTGGCCCTTAAGCAGTCTGGTCTGCTCAGTATGAAAATATAAAGCAGTGAGGGGCCTCTAACCCAGGATACTGTGCACTATAGGTAAAGTACTGAACCGCTAAACCATGACAGTATTGCAGTGGTCAGCCAATATGAAGGAATGTTAATAAGTCTATGCAAAGTATCTCATGGAAACCCTGCAGGCACAGTATAATCCCTGTTGAGTTATGACACAAAGGTGTGTCCTGCAGTAAGAACAGAACATGACCTCCAACACACACAGTATAAATGTTAATATTGTTCATGTTCACACACATCCACAAATGTAGTGCACTTCAGATCGCTACATACTGAAAGGTCACACTGGGCATGCTCACACACTTGAATAAATGAGACATATGTCAGGCAACAAAACATGGAAAGCCTGAACTGGGCATGCTCACACACTTAGGCCATGTCTGAGTACAGCAGTGGGTCACACATATCTGGCAGTTGCATGTGTTAACCCAGGAACCTCTCACTATCCATCAATCTGCCCTGTGCACACAGTTACATGACAACAGACACATATATAATATAGTGGAACCCTGTCATGATCAAACGTGTTCTGCAGATACCTAAGTTGTTCAGAGAAGCTGGGAAAGCAAAGACGATAAAGACCTGCAAACAGTATCAGCAAGAAATATTGTGCATCCCGAACATAAGCATAGCTTCATAGGTTGATACTAGGCTATCTGCCCTAGGGCATGTACCAGCCTAGCCAGAGTGTGTTTGGCTTTTGCATCCCTGTCAGATTACTACACTGTGCCAGTGAATAATAGGTCACACAAGATAGCCCATGTACATTTAGGCTAGCGTGCCTCTGTCTAGCAGGGACACAGAAGATATCCCAGGGGTAAACATACGATCACCCATACAGCCGTCAAGATGTCCCCTGTAGGTGGTCAGTGGGTAGCTCTGCCTATGTGTAACTGTGATCACAATCCAGAGTGAGTGGAGGCCCTGGGATAAGAATCTGTCCCTCCAGCATGTCCTATTAACATCTGTGCTGAGGTATATGTCCCTGGAGTGTATAGCTACAAGGGAGTTGGATATCCTGCGGTGGAGCATGTCCAGTAATTCTGGGTTGGGTATTACTGTAAACAACAGGCACTCAGTATATCCGAGTAGGTGGTAAGTAGAGCTGGAGTTACTGCATCCGAACTGTGCAGGTCTGCTTGGTGAGGAACCTCTGTGGCCAGTACAGTTGCTGCAGGTGTTGGGTAAGGTACACCCCAAAGGTGGCATTGTAACCAAGCATGGTTGTGATGAGTATAGGGGCACAATGACCTCACTCGATCTAGATGTGAAACCATATGGGATAAGGTGGCTTATATAGAAGGTCTGTCCAACCACTTTGGCAATGTGAATGTCAAAGGCGACAGTACAAACAAGTCATGTCCCCAATCACCTAACAACTCCTACCGTATGTAATGGAGTACTACCTATGTGGTAATGTGTGGGCATGTTGTTATTCCCAAAGGGGATGACTATGCAACTAATGGCATGTAGCTGTAGGCCATGGCTCAGGCACCAGTCATCCATCTCTGTGAGATCCTGTTGGAGTATGCATGTGGCAGTTGGAGAGTTGATCATGACACCCAGTTTGCAGTCAAGTGAACAACGTCAGCCATATTCCTCCTGTGGTAGCCTGTACGTCAGACAAATATATACTGAACAAGAGAGGTCCCAGGACCGAGCCATGGGATGCCACATGTAACTGGTGTATAGTCAGACATGGCACCTGCAGTTCCGACCATGTGTGTGCTATCCCTGATCCAGGTAGCAATCCAACATGTGAGATATGTGTCCATATCAATGTTGGTGAGCGTATGCATATTGGCCCAGTGGATAATTGTGTGGAAGGGTTTTGCAAGATTCAGGTAGGCTGCGTGTACAACTGTCCCTATGTCAATGGACCTGTTAACTGTCTAAAGAATACAAACTTGTTCAAGAGGCAAGATCTGCCCACAACAATGCTGACATGTGTAGGACACAGTGTCCGTAGGTTCCTGATGTCTATGTGTAAGAGTCCCATGACAATATGCACCATAGCTTTGCAGAGCAGGCTAGTTAGGCTTATCGGGCAATATTGTGTGTGGTCCGTTGTGGCACCAACCCTGTGGCATGGGACCACTGTCACTGTACGCCATTCTGTGGGTACATATCCTGTAGTAACTCCGATATTGCACAGTGATGTAATGTGAGGGTTACGTCTGTCATGAAGCTTGTGTAAGATGCAGACCGGGACACCATCTGGTCCCATTGATGCTGTAATGTATGCTTTGGGGAGGGCAGCACTCACCTGTTACTGTGTGATGTCAGGGAGGTTACACTCTGTTGGGATGGATAGTTGCTCCCTAGGGGGGATGGGGGGAGACATCTGCACTGAACCTGTTTGCCAGGATGTTGGCTATGCCAGTGGGTTCAGGGTAAGTTTATTCAGTATGCAGTAACTCACAGCATATCAGTGAGTGTCTACCCAGGTTCCTGACATAACTGAAGAAGGCCTTGTGATAGCCCTACGTGTCTGGTGCAATTGTCCATGAGAAGCAGCCCTTACATAAGTACATGAGTGATCGTAGCTGTCTGCTAGTACAGATCACAGATGCTTTCCCCGTCTGTGATTGTGCTCTATCATGTAGAAGCTTCCTCTGATGTTGTACAGCTTATTTATGGCTTGGGTCTACCAGACAGGTCTCCTGCCATTGGAGGAGTGAGTCCTGTTTTTATTTGGGATAGCACAATCCATGCAGTCTACTAGGTGTCCATAGAATGTGTATGTAAAGGATTCAGCAGTCAGAGCCGTATTTGCCACTGTCTCAGGGTCTCTGAAGGATACCACCTTGCTTTTGTGAAGTGAGATGTTGGCTCATGAGAAGTTCACCAGGATTACCCAGGATGGGTGTGTGGAGTGTATATGTATGTCCAGTGAGATATATGTATGTTCTGACCTTACCAATGAGGGGTATATCGCTGGTGTGGAACATAGAGTCCCCATGTTGGTGATGATCAGGTCCAATATGTATACCACCTTGTGGCTGTGATGACCTGTTGTGCCATAGCATATGACTTTACAAATTGTAGTGACTGTAGGGCGAGGGTGTTGGGGCTTGAGTAGTATCCCCAGTCAATATTTGTGTATCTGAAGTCACCCAATATAATGGTGTTTGTGGAGACCTTCATATTCTCCACTGTTCCCAGGAAAGTCGAGTGTGGTTCCTGAGTATGGGAGGGTGGTCTGTAGCAGGCAACAAACTGAAAGGCAGTTTTGCACAATGGTAGTTGTATATGTATGGTCTGTGATGCTTAGTGCAGTGCTACTAACCCAAAGGTGTGTGTATCTGTGATGTATATGGATACACCCCCTAGTTGTGTTGTCCATTCCAAGTCCTGTGGTCAGAAAGCATGGTATGAAACATAACCTGGTAGTGCTGGTGTGCATATGTGAGCCTGAACTAGGCATCTGTTAGTGCACAGATACCGCTATCCTCCATACCGAGGAGAGTCCTGAGTGGCCGCAATATGAGGGTAACACATCTGGTGTTGAGCAGCATTACCCTTAGTGTCATTTAACGTGTAATGTCTATGGAGGTGGGTTTGTCTTTTGAGCCCTGATCAACAAATGCTCTATGGTGGTAGCAAGAGCCGTAGACAGCATTTGAAGGTCCAAGGGTGACAGGTGCAAGCTTTCCATAGTGAGGCTACGTGGCATGTCAAGCATGTCACCACAGGCTGAAAGACACTGTATCCCCTATGAATGACACCAATCAGTTAGCCAACTGTTAAACGTGATATGTTTGTCTGCATACTGTGACATCATACTTGGTGGGTGTAAGATGCTAGACAAGGTTAGGATCATACTGGCCTGGTCTACATGATCACAGTGTACCTCCATGTACCATGTCATGTGGTCCAGGGAGTAATGTCTGAGGTTTTATGCACCAGCATGGACAATGATGGTGCCAGTCCTCTACTTGCTTTAAAGTGACCTGACTGCATGTGTTATGTGGCAAAACCTGGCACCCGACAGACAGCACAAAGGGACTATTCCCTTTTATGGGCTGGTGAGTGGTACGTCAGTGTGTCTGACAATAAGTGTTGCCTATCACAAGTGTATTAGGTGTGTTGTGTAGCCCGAAGGGCAGTGACTGTGTGGCACACTGACATTGTGAACTATGTGAGATGTGGGTATTGTAGTCTGGTAGCAGTTGTGTGTGTGCCAGCAGTGGAGGTGTCTGCTGCTTAGGCAGAGTTCATTGACAGCATCCGAGTATGTGTGATAATGTGGTTTGAGTGCTGTCAACAGAGGATATGTGAGACTGATATGTGGTGTGTGTGGTTACCTTCACCACCTGATAGACTGAGCCAGTCATGGGTCTAGAGAGTTCAGCACCCTGTATGTCTCCATAGGTGCATCCCACACATATATCTGAGTTTGTCGGGAGGAAGAGAGTGTTGTCTGTGTACATAAGGCAGATGTGAGATTGTGTCTACATCACAATATTCACCAGCTGGACTGGAGAGTACACACTAAGCCGACCCCTGGACATGCCGGGATATCATGATGACATACTCTGTAGCCACATCACAAAGGATCAGTACGGTGTTACATGTGTAAAAGAGTATAACAGGGATTAGTGCACAGGTTCGTTGGTGTTCTGTAAAGAGTAGCTGAGAAGGAGTCCAGACTGAATCATGACACCTCCGACAGCTATGCCATATATAGCAATGTACACACGTATATGTCATGAGGCAGGGCCAACTGTACTTGACTGACAATGCCAACATCCTGACAGACAGGCCCATATATACATACCCACCTCCCACTGACGATAGTCCATATCATCATGCCAGGAGATATCACATGTAGAATGGATGATCAGCTACCCCCAATGCCAAAAGCATGGCATCAAGTGGACTACATGGATTCTCAATATGTGCCATGCATAAACTACAGAATAAACAGATCCTGCACCTGAACAGTCAGCTGAGCCTCCCCCCCTACACAGGATGTGGAACCATTGAATGTGTTACAGCAACATATGGCACTCCACACAAGTGTTGGTGCACAACACACCATGGGAAGTATAGTCCAGTACACCTATGAAGTCGGATCTGCAAGTCCATGGAGCCCATCATGGTTGAAGTCATAAACCGTGCTATTGGAAGCTGACATACACACAGCCTTACTAACTGTGGTATGTTCATGTGTGGATCATGTTTCCCAAACATGCTAGACTGTTTGCAAGGCAGACACCCAGGACATACATCACTGAACACAGCTACATGTGTCTCACATACACTTTGAATAGCCCTTTATCAACATCCCAGACACATGTAGTACCCACAAAACCAACAAGCTGTGCATAAATATGTGTTGACATATGAAGGAATGTCAATGTGTCCACAGATAGATCACACAAGGTAAGGATTATGAGTTCCTGTTCAAGCTGTTGACACCTGACGACCCACATGGACCATTCCTGGAATGGCATAAAACAAAGTGTACAAACATTACCATGTCCAGTCTGATGCTGTTACCATCCTAGAAATACAAAGGAGAAGAGAAACAACCCAGTAAAGCAAATAGCGCGCCATGCTAATGTGTCTCTTTCTCTCTAGTAATATAATGTAGCTAGGTAGGGGTTTGAATCCTGTAAATGCTGACTGTGTATGTGTGCAGTTGTCTTGGAAAGGTGTGCCCTTTTTGGAGACTGGGAAAACACACTAGAAGATGTACATTCCCCTTTCTAAAGACTGATGATGTCACCATCCTAGAAATATAGCAGGAGAAGACAAACCACCCAGTAAAGCAAATAGCGCTCTTAGCTAATGCGTTTCTCTCTTGTATCATAACATAATTAGGTAGGGGTTTGAATCCTGCAAATGTTGACTGTGTATGTGTGCAATTGTCTTTGACAGAAGTGCCCTTTTTGGAGACTGGGAAAACACACTAGACGATGTACATTCCCCTTTGGAAAGACTGATGATGTCACCATCCTAGAAATACAGCAGGAGAATAGAAGCCACTCAGTTAAGCAAATAGCACGCCATGCTAATGCGTCTCTTTCTAGTATCATAACATAGTTAGGTAGGGGTTTGAATCTTGCAAACGCTGACTGTGTGTATGTGTGCAATTGTCTTTGACAGGAGTGCCCTTTTTGGAGAATGGGAAAACACACTAGACGATGTACATGACTGATGATGTCACCATCCTAGAAATACAGCAGGAGAAGGAAAACCATCCAGTAAAGCAAATAACATGCCGTACTAATGTGTTTTGTTTTAGTATTATAACATAGTTAGATAGGGGTTTGAATCCTGCAAACGCTGATTGTGGGGGCGGTGTGTATATATGTGCAATTGTCTTTGACAAGAGTGCCCTTTTTGGAGACTGGGAAAACACACTAGACGATGTACATTCCCCTTTGGAAAGACTGATGATGTCACCATCCTAGAAATACAGCAGGAGAAGGAAAACCACCCAAAAAAGCAAATAGCGCACCGTGCTAATGCATTTCTTTCAAGTATCATAATATAGTTAGGTAGGGGTTTGAATCCTGCTGATTGTGTGTATGTGTGCAATTGTCTTTGACAGGAGTGCCCTTTTTGGAGACTGGAAAACCCACTAGAAGATGTAAATTCCTCTTTGGAAAGACTGATGATGTCACCATCCTAGAAATACAGCAGGAGAAGAAAAACCACACAGTAAAGCGAATAGTGCGCCGTGCTAATGTGTCTTTCTCTAGTATCATAACATAGTTAGATAGGGGTTTGAATCCTGCAAATGCTGACTGTGTGCGTGTCACTGTTGGTCAATGCAGTGTGAGCTTTGCTATTACTATGGTATGACATATTATGATTACAACAGCAAGTGCATTGCAGACATCAGGTATATGCGTGGCAAAATATATGTGTACATATCCCCTCAATCAGTACATAGGTGTGAAGCCTGCATACTGCATGAATACTGTTTGCCATTGACAGGTTGTGCCGCTGCTTCTCAGATCGTAGGTCACATATTTATGTATGTGACAGGGCTGTCCACTGTCGTGATCCGTGGCTAAGGTCATCTGTGCCACACACACATATGACAGTTACTTAAGAATGGTGTGAGTGAGGGTATATGCCTGGGGTATATGTCAGACATGTTCATACACAACAACGACTGCCAATAATGGACAGTCGTTATAGGTGTACAACTGCCTTGTGGATATGCATCCAGGCCTCTAATGTCTCATGTGATACACCTTGAGACTCCACAATACCTATGGATATGTGGATACCAAGGGACACATGACATAACATGAGGCTGTATGTACACATTGGTACCCAACATACATGTAGAGCCTACCACCTATGTGGTACTGATGGGATAGCAAGTATGGTACATGTGGTTGACAATGCCATAGTTGGCTTACTGCTATACAGCATGTATCAGATGACAGGTATCTGTCTGTATGATACCCTTGTGTAGGATATGCGTCTCATCCAGGGAATGGATTGTAGGCCAATGCATGCATTTACAGAGTTGGATGGACACATCCCTAGTGTGTTTGCATGTACCTAAGGGGCCTATATGCCAAACAGGTGTGGTCACAGGAATGGGTGGCAGTCATTACCACTGGTTAGTGTTATAGTGTAGCACCGGAAGAATTCAACTGTTACTGAGTTCCCTACGACTGTGTGTCATTTGTCAGGACATCATCCAATGCTTGCTTATAGTCATGCTGTTGAGGTTGCATATACTACCAGACCGCAAATCATTGACAGATACTAACATTATCACCCACAGCATAGTGTCAACCCATGTCACACACACATGTATACCCAGGTTAGTACATAACTGTAGTAGAATGCATACTGGCCATTGGAAGATACTATGAGATGTTAACAATGTGTACAACAGGGTATGCCACACGTCCCATGTGTCCACTATGCACGTACATGCAGACAGTGTGCACCCACCATGTTCACAGATGTACACTTGCTAATCTGTACTGCACACATCACACACATACTGTCCACTCACTAACACATGCTGGCAACACATTACACTTCAGCCAAGTGGCACATGGGTGGACAATACATACTCAGACCTAACAGTGGTGTAAACAATGCTACATTGACAATCAGAGCTGTGATGCATAATGTCTGCAGAGATATACCTACAAGGATGTCATTACACTTTTCTGTTGACAACTTGCTAATATTGCTACACTGCTACAGTAACACCCTGTAAAGCAAATAGCATGCCGTGCTAATGCGTCTCTCTCTAGTATCATAACATAGTTAGGTAGGGGTTTGAATCCTGCAAACGCTGACTGTGGGGGGTGTGTGTATGTGTGCAATTGTCTTTGACAGGAGTGCCCTTTTTGGAGACAGAACCTGGCACCCGACAGACAGCACCATGTTAGCCTGTTCCTCCATCAAAGTTACAGATGACAGGAGGCGACACAGGTATCATCATATGCACAGGGCGTTTTGTTGCTTGCCAGAGCCTGACATTGACCCATCCAATCGACATGTCTGTGTGTGTGTGTATGTGTGTGTGAGGGACAACAGTACAGCATGGGCCAATGTTGATGTAATGTGTGTGTGTATGTGTGAGCCCTAGTTGTTTGGTTAATGTGTGTGTGTCTGCATGCACACAGCTCCACCATGTGGCTGCCATATACAGTAGCTTGTGGGACAGCCACAGACTGTACCTGCTAGGCTGTACAGATCACTGTCTCCGTCCACGGACACTCTACCTGTGCCTGGCAGGGGTGCTACAGACAGTATCGGGTACCAACCCTAACTGGGTACTGTCCTCAGAGGCAGAGGTGGGATGACTGGACCCATGTCCCTGCTGGGACTGGCCAGACCCATGTGCATGTGGTCTACTGGGACGGTCAATGGACAGGCCAGCACCAGCATTGCTGGGGCTGGTACTGCCACTATGGGAGCGGCTGTGAACTGGGGGCCGTCCGTGACCACTGCCAGCTGTTGCTGTTGCTGGCATGTGTCCGTGTCGACATCGCAACCGTCCCGCATGGTCCTGGCTCATGGAAGACATATTGTGGAGGGCATCTAATGTCTTCCCCCAATGTCTATCAATGACCTCAGTGTAAGTCCAGATGGCACCGGCAAGGTCATGGATGCTGTCATTGATAGTGGTGTAATGTGCCCTCTGTGCCCTAAGTCCCTGCCTGGTGTACCATTCCATATGTGCCTGAGCCTGCATTACAGCCCGGAACATACTGGTCGTCATAAGACCTGTGAGAGCACGCCTGCCAGGGGCAATATGACCAGCGATGCTCCCCCGATAACCCCTGGACCTCTGCCTATGTGGTACCATTCCAGGTATACGGCTATGGCTGCTGTGAGGGGAAGCAAGTGTCATGGGTACCACACTTTCCTGGTCAATGCCAACTGTATGCTGTCCCTCAACTATGGCCATTGGTGGTGAGCGATATATTGACAGTATGAGTGTGCACATAGATGGGGTTGAACGCTGTGTACTGTCGATTGGCGGACCAACGACAGACCCTGTCAAGCCTTCCTGTGCCAAAATACATGTCTCATCAGCAGCACTATCCGTGGCAGTGGCTTCAGGTTCCCTGCTGCATTCCGCCCCTCCTAACTCAGCACCTGTGAGAGGAAGACAGGAAACACACTTTACGGTCTGCACATGCACACATGAACACATGAACACATGCACACATGCACACATGCACACATGAACACATGCACACATGCACACATGCACACATGAACACATGAACACATGAACACATGAACACATGCACACATGCACACATGCACAAATGAGCACTAATACACTCCTCACTACAGCACATACACGCACACACCAGCAATCCAACACATACTCTATAGTGGGTGAAGGTGGGTGTCAGTATCACAAGGTAAACAGTCACCACACATGTGTCAGCATGCAGAATATGTGTTGCACAAGACCATACAGTGCAAGTGTACACTCCCCAATTTAATGGCAGTATACATGGCTTTGATGCAACTGTGTAGTTGTTCAGTGATTGGTTACACCCTGGAACACAATGTGTACATGGATACTACATTGCTGTGCAGGTATTATCAGCTCTGCAATGCCCTGTGCACCATCACTCACAAGTATACATGCCATGGCTGCATGTGTTATCTGTGTGACACATAGATATCCATATCTGAGTACAGTGTTTGTGTTGTGTCCATAGCAGATAATAGTGGGCATGGGTGTAGCACATGCATGCTATGTACAGACACAGGATGAGTGGTGCATGTTGATGTGAAGTTATCCCAATGATCGACATGGCCAGTGTACAGCGGTTATGGTGAGTGTGGGACATATTGCAGATAAGTCGGTGCCAGCCATGGCATGGCATGCTACACAACTGCAACATTAAACACCACACATACCCAATGTGTGGCATGTGACCTATACACCCACTAGCATTCCGAGACATATATGTGACACTTTGTTCGGATGGCAATTGCTGTGCATATTGTGTATACTGGCATATGTAAGCACACACACAACATGCTATGCATATTGTGTATAGGTGCATATGTTTGCACACACACAACATTGAGGTGCAAAGCAATGACTGCAATGACTAGTACTGTGGTCACCGTAACTGGATAGGGTGTAGTACCCTGTGCCATCATCACCATGCGTCCTGTGGTCACTTACAGCTACTAATGTATGCAAGACCACCGCCTAGCATGCTGTACCTGAACCGCAGTGCCGTGGCTACATTCGCAATTACACAGACACCTTGTACATGGGTGTGTGAGGTGCCCAATAGGGAGCATTGTCTAACATGACTGTGTTATGTGTTGCAGAATGTTGCACAGACCCATGATAGGCCTCTACCCCTGAGGTACATCATGTGTGTGTGCATGACATGTGGAATATTGACGTGTGACCTTACAGTGGGTGTGTGGTAATGCCAAATGTAGCATGTTTCCGTGTACTGCATATGATAAACATGTTCTGTTGTGTACAGCTGTAGCAACTATGCATATCCAAGGTGCAGTACAGTGTTGCCACAAATGTGTCTGCTGCACTGTGCATTGCATGTGATTGAGGCAGCTACTGACTTTATTGAGATGATTAATGTCTCACAGCAAACAAGGACAGCATGCATTATGCGTAGGTGTGTTACGTGTGCATGACCTACACCTCACCTATGACATGCACATTTCAGTGCCAATATGAAAGTGTTAACACACTCACCAGCATGTATCGTCTGCCCTACTGTCACACCAGTGGGACCTACAAGAATATGACACAGTTTGTCAGTGGCCACAACTGTGGCATTGCTAACGTGAGTGTGCTAATCTGCAGTGGAACAACAGTCAATAGTCACAGGTGTGGAGATACTATTCCAAATATCAGTATTGCACACGACAGGCAGCACAACTGCTAAACACACAGTACACATCTAACATAAGCATATTCTAACAATACTGGTAATGGTAGTCTACAGCTAGGGCATATTACCTGCACACTCCATGTCGTCCTGCTGGCTGGATCCAGACTCCATGATAAAATGTGTGATGCTTTTGCTGCTGTACGCCAGGAGCCACCACGCTTAGGAGCAGCTCCTCCACTCTGGTGAGGGGGGGATGTATGGGCGACCCACCACCTGTGGCAAGCTGTTGCCTATGGATATCAGATGCACACCACCGGACATGTCTAATTAAATCACTGCAGTGATGGCGTACCTGCTCATATGTCTGGTTATGCATGCCTATGTCATTTACCCGGTGAACAAGATCCTGCCACAGTGCAATATGCTCATGCTGTTGCTGGTTGGCCCTGGAAAAGAGCAGGTTGTAGTGCTGCACCAGGCTGGCCTGTATTTCCTGCTCCTCCGCAGCTGTACACGCCAGATTGCGTTGATGAGCCATAACCCTGGAAGACAAGTAAACGATATGTGTGAGCAGGTCATGTGGCACACTTAACATTATGAAGTACAGATATCACTTAACTGCCATATATAGCATCTGTCTGTCTATCACAGGATACACATGTTCAATACCACATATAAGTGCTCAGCCCACAACTGTCTGACAGTGCCTCCCACACTCCATACAACAAACCAGTATACACCAGTACTCGGCACACTGTTTGGGATACGATGCACAACCTCGCACAGGGGGAATATATCAAGCTAATGCATGAAGAAATATGTCATCCAATGCAGTGAATGTAATGTACATTTACAGTATTAACAGTAATCCACCCTAGTCTTTGATGCCATACCCCTACCGAACAAATGTGCACAGTTGTTAATATAGCTGGCATACTGCTGTAACAGAGTATACATGTTGCTAGGTACACACACATACCCTGTAACACACATGTGATTGCGGGCATGGTACAGGCATCATTACACCCACATTAGACATACATACATACAATACACAAATGTATGCTAACACAGATGAGCATTACCTGTGTACCTTATAGTACTGTGTGCCCCTACTTACAGATACCTATGCCTGAGGTATGTAATCTGTGCAGACTACAGGAAACACACAAGACAGTGTTACCAGGGAATGTGAACATACACCATACTGTGGTGTTTAGGAATACAGCTTCAGGAAGTACAACAGTTCATATGTGAGCTGGATTCACCAGCAGTACCACTTACTGAGCATACATGTATTGCTTCAGCCTACAATGGGACACCACAGTCATACACAAGGAACTACGTCACAACATATGACATCCTACTATGTCTGCATCCCAATAACTGACACATCTTTCTCTGGCCTCACACCTAGGACACAAACTACCATGACCGACACAACCTCACACTATGGTATCACACCTTTACAGACCTTGCACACAGTCAGTGTCACACACATTCCACCTCACATAGCAGGTATTGCACTGAGTACATGTGTGTGTGCATTGTGTCATAGTTATGTAATACGCTATTGGCCCTGGGCCTAGAGCAGCCTAGCCATATGCTACCATGCCCTTTGACACGCATGTAATGTGACTTCACTTGCTCCCATCAAACGGATACACAGAGGTGACTCCCAGGGCATATTACCTATCTCCATAACATTCATCAGGGGTATGTATGGCATCTACTCATGAGGAGCCTTGTTTGTTGAGGCTGGATGGTTTAATCCAGAGTATGGTATATTTGTGTATAGGAACCTGTACCTCCAGCATGTGCTGTTTAGTGCGGTGACAAGGATTAGGGCACTAGGTCATGTAGCCCGGAGGGATTGTGAGGTGTTGTCATGGTGGGTGGCCGACAGCTATGGGTGTGACACACCTCTGTATGTCCGGCAGTGGTAATCTCTGGGTAGGCAGTATGCAACGCACTCTAGCTGTGGTTTTGTGAGTCAGTCTGCATAGGGCATGTGTTTGAGGGCAGTATCACTCTTTGTTGGGTATGTCTGTGGCCTTTCCACTTGCTGTAGTTGTCATGTGAGGTAAATACCACATGGGGCATTGTGAGGAGTAGAGGGGTACACTGACTTATATTACCCTAGATGACACACCTTTTGTGATGACACGTAACACGTACCATGTAGAGAGATTACAAGACTAGTGTGGCACTGTGATTATCAAAGGGGAGCCTACTGTCCACCTGTGTCCCATGTTCCCTTCTGACACCTTCAGTGTTAGGCAGGCTAACACCTATGTGGTAGTTACTGCGTAAAGTGTTCTGGAATCGGGTATGGCACTGCAGTATCAACACTGGTGTTCAGTCCATGCCTTGGTCGACAGGCACCTGTTGCAGTACATATGACCCTGTGTCTCCCTCTCTCTCTCTCTCTCTCTATATATATATATATATATATATATATATATATATATATATATATATATATAGATATATATATATATACATATCTATACATATCTATACATATCCATATATATCCATATATATCCATATATATCTATATATATCCATATATATCCATATATATCTATATTTATCCATATACATATATATATATATATATATATATATATATATATATATATATATATATATGTATATCCATATACATATCTATCTATATATATATATATATATATATATATATATATATATATATATATATATCTATATCTATCTATACATGTATATATGTATATATCTATATATAGATCTACATATCTATAATTCTATATATCTATACTTATATATATATATATATATATATATATATATACACATATATATATATATATATATATATATATATATATATATATATATATATATATATATATATATATATATATATATATATATATATATATATATATATATATATATATATACATATACATACATCTAAACATACATTGTTGTACATATAGCTGCACATATAGGTACATATACTACCCACCTGTCATGGATAGGGATGTCAATTATGTAACCGTTGTGAGACATACGGTTATGTAATACTATTGCACAATGTTGTGCAGAATCCATTCTGCTGTCCTCAGGCCATATTGCTGTAGCAGTCCTCCCTGCCTGTAGCTCAGTCCCACAGCGTTTAATCACCACATGACATATACCAGCACTGCTTGCTGTCTGCAATGCCACACACTACAACCTGCATAGAAATGTGCACATAGCAGCCTTCAACAACATACATATGTCCAGCCTTCACTAACAGTTGCAGTATGCCCCTTGCCCTATGCAAATGTGCATGTACATATAGATATGGACTGCGGACACATATGGATGGCAAACGGTATGTAGAGTACCCTTCAGACACATCATTCGGATGTCATCAAATACATATCTGTTACATACCTTACCTTTGTATTCCTCACCTCCGTCTGTTGTAGGTGTTGATTGTTCTTGTGTTTTTTTTTTTTTTTTTGGTTTCCTCTGTGTGTTGGTCTTTCTTTTCAGTGTCTTTCTCCTACTGCCTGTTTGTATCCGTCTGTCTATCTGTCTCTCTGTCTGTCTATCTCTCTCGCTTGCTCTCTCTCTCTCCCAGTTGGTGCAATGATATTATTGCATGTGTGGACAGCAGATACAGGCTGCTTTTCTAGGTATCTGCACATGTGCATGTGATGGCCTCTGCACCAATTGGTGCACACCATTTAGTAATTGCATACAGCCTGCTGTGTGGTAATTGCAGTTCTCACTGTGATTTCAGGACACTGCTATAAAATGATAGGTTAGGTAGGCGTAGCCCTTTCAGTTTTTCATGGTGGGGACCATGCTTGTTTGCTGTGGACACTGTTGTCTCAGTCAGAAGGTTGGTATATGTCTCATATCTGAAGCTGGGTTGTAGCCAGTGAAATGCATGTTGTACTGAAACCTGACTGTTGCTTCTTCCAGTACACTCTTCTCATTGTGTAGGTTTACTCACACCTCCTAATGCTAACACTGGATACATGGGAGTATGTACTTTCTTTTTGAATTAGAGAATTAACTGGCATACAACAGTAGTTATTGCAATGTCTTCTTATGGCTTTCCTATTTTCCCTTTACATTCACTCATTGTAATGCATGTTATAGGTCTTTCAGCAGCAAGCTATTGCATATCTGCTGTGGTGTAGTGGTACTTCATGCAAACTGGTGAGTCCAATGTCCCAGGTTCGACACTGACAAGGTATTTTATTTTGCTGCTGAGCAGTATAAGGGCCTTGTCATACAGTGTGACTAAGGCACTTTTAAGCAGTTGTAAGTGGGTTTGCGCTGGTTTGCGCGATGCTTAGCGATGCTAAGCTACGCTTAGCTCAGCTTACTTTATTTTAGAAATACTACGCCAAGCTTGGCTTAGCTTATCATATCTTAGCGATGCTAAGCTAAGCTTAGCTCAGCTTATTTTATTTTAGCAATACTACGCCAAGCTTGGCTTAGCTTATCATATCTTAGCAATGCTAAGCTAAGCGCACACATGCACACACTGGTGCAAACCTGCTTACTACTATTTACAAGTGCTCACTCCCGCTAACCCCTGCGCTCATTTCTTTGACAGAAAAGTAAATGGGGAGATAGGAATGTGGTGATAAAGGGTGCACAAAGCGGAGAAGACAGTAGGGAAACCACCTCGGGATGTACAGGATGGGTGTGGAGAGGGTCCATAGCTGCTCATTTCCTTACCAGCAACACTGTGCATATCCAATACATTAGGAGGGATATTTGAAACCTTCCACCCCTGAGAGAGGGGAGAGGACAACTAAGTTTGTTGTACTACCCATTATGAATATCAGGCACATGCACTGTTTGTGAACTGCTACACTGTCATTAGTACGTTACTCACTTCTGAACAGTTTGTGGTTTGTTTGTGTTGACATTAGCACAGTCTGCTCAGGACAACTGGACATATTTCACTACTGTGTATGCCTACCTACACCCTTGGTTGTGCCTGACTACACGGGTATATAGTACCTTTGGGTAGGGGTGCAGAAGTGCAGAGTGCATTATTTATTATCGTGTGATGTTTATCTTACTGAACATGCAGGGTTGCTGTGTACCTGTAAGTCTATAAAGGCTAGTAGTCTGTCTGAGTAGCTCCCACTTGTGGACATATCCAGATGGTAGACAGAGGTCAGCCTAGTATTCTTTGACTGTGCAACACAGCAATCTTTTCAGCACCTGAACAATGGCATTGTCACAAGTGGTTGCTAGTGGTACATGGCTACATCCTTTGATATTTCTGTGTTGTACTTCTACATAAGGGCATGCTTGTGGGATTCATTCTACAGCTATTTGCAGAGTGTGTAACAGTAGACAAGCTGATATGCCTGTGTGTTTCTGACTCTTCCAGGCCTCTGATACTCTCGGGTATATACTTGAACAGCCTCAGGAAAAGGTACATATAACTGGGATACACCTGTGATATATGTCAGACATTTTGCAGTTCAGACTTTGGGGGATTCAAAGCATATGTATTACTACACCTTTTCTGACCTGCAAGCAGTGTCTACTCTCACTTATTGACATTTGTCATTAAGTGAGATTCCCCACCTTTCTGCCTACTGTTAGTACATTTCACAGGGAGTCAGAGGGGCACAGCTAACATGTGTTTGCAAATCAGGGTCATCACTGTAGATCAGTCACTGTTGGGAGGTCTGGCCTGTGACCTATGCAAATATGCCAGTGTTTATCCTGCTCTGATACTGTGTGGGGTTTGTAAGGTGCTACTGTAACATTATTCCTTACTAGCATGGCTGATTCTCTTTTCACAGTCATGTCATGCAATTCCACAACACCTGCTGGTTAAGGCCCACAGAACAATATTTGTGTTATGCCATTCCTATTTTCCCTTTACATTCACTCATGGTAGTGCATGATATATTGCTTTCAGCACTGAGTTATTGTATATTTGCTGTGGTGTAGTGGTATTTCATGCAGATGGGTGAATCCAAGGTCCCGGGTTTGAGACTGACAAGGTATTTTATTTTGCTGCTGAGCCCTTGGGCCTTGTCATACAGAGTGACTAAGGCACTTTTAAGCAGTTGTAAGTGGGTTTGCGTGGGTTTGTGCAACGCTTAGCAATGCTTAGCTAAGCGCACACAAGCTCACACTCGTGCACCCCTGCTAACTACTGCTTAAAAGTGCTTACTCCCGCTAACCCCCGCGCTAATTTCTCTTAAAGAAAAGAAAATGGGGAGATAGGAAAGTGGTGAAAAAGGGGGCACAAAGAGGGAAAGACAGTAGGGAAACCAGCTCGGGATGTGCAAGATGGGTGTAGGAAAGGTCCATAGCTGCCCATTTCTTTACCAGCAACGGCTGTGCATATGTTTGAAATTTGGTGTGAAATTTGAAACCTTCCACCCCTGAGAGAGGGGTGAGGACAACAAAATATGTTGTACTGCCAATTAGAATTATCAGTTTACATGTCCAGCAGACATGTGTGTGAATTGGGCAGCTATGTATGGGACGTAATTTTTTGTGGGTACAGATTGCCCTTTTTTTTTTTTTCAGGTGAGAGTGGAATGTGAGGTAGAGGAAGTAGGTATATTTGGGGAGGTAGGTTGGGGAGGTAAACAGACAAGACAAACAAGATGCATACAGGGGCAGAGTTTGACACATGGGGTGGGTGAACACAATTGATGGGGAAGGATGTTTGGAAATCGCAAGCCCATGAGCCCACAGATGGTAACAGTGGAACTGAGATCCCCACCCATGGGCAGTCACCACTGCACCTTCACAGCCCCGAGGGTGGCTGTGCTGGTGGCAGAGTAGGACGGGCAGACTCACCCATGAGATGTGCCACTCTTGCCTCGAGCTGGCATAGGGGATCAGCGAATAAACACTGGATCTCCCTACGCACCACAGCCCAGACCCTAGCAAGGGTGACAGGTGGCCCTCCTCCGCCCATGCTTGCACGGAGGGATGAGCGCCATCCCCTGCAGCGCTTCCACCTGAAGGTGGCACAGGACCAATGGAGGAGGGGAGCCCAGGCTGGACACCAGAGCCACTGGTGCCAGGTGCACTCACCAACTGAGGAAGGACAGGTGGGTCCACTGGGACCGACCTTCCCATACGTTCTGTGATTAGGTGTATTTAATTACAACATAAACAACAGCATTCCAGATTAGTTGTAAAAGCATGCAGTAATATTCCCATTAACCCAACACACCAAGGTTCCAACAGTTGAACAGCAAGCATAACACATGCATATATTGAACAACAGTGGATATTCCAACAGCATGCAGGGATGTTTGGTAGCAACAGGCCACCATGAACATGGTGTTTGAACAGGGCACATGCATCAACATCAATGCAAATATTTATAAAACAATAGGACATATGTCCCAACAAATATTTAAGATTACACATACCCATTGAGGTGTGGAATTGCATGGTTTATGCACATACGGTAGGGTGTAGAAAAAAATCGGTGAACATCTTATAATGACCTTTTAGTCTACACTACATTCCCAGTGACTGCAAGTGTATATCCCCTAACTGTATTATTACACTTCCCACCATACATTAGGTTGTGTCATGGGTTTGGCTAGTTCAATATATGCCTGACCTACATCTGACATTAACTGTCCAGGATGCTGATGTTACTGCTACATATTTCTTGTTTGCATTTATATTTCTTTATCTACATATCTGGGATGTTTTCACATGACATTTTCACTTTGATTTGTACAGAACCCTGCATTTCTTGACACACACTCACATTTCTGGTGAATAATTACATGCTACACATGTGCCAGGTTTACTTATTCATGCCAGCCAGTAAATTACTATTGTGGACTGTATATATGTTTCACAGCTACTAGCACTTCCATCACCCACTTTATATGGGACTGCATAACTCTGGGTTGCCAGCACATTTTCAAACAGTACTGTTTGCATAATGCAAGGATACAACAACATTTCAGACTCTGTGACACAGACACACTCTGGGTTTTAGACCTTTATTAATGACATTGCACACTTTTTCACAGGCTCACTCCTTTATTTGATTTAATGGTGTTTATGGCAGTCATATTCAAGACATATTATACCTTTATTAATAGGTTAGAACAATCTTTTTTCAGGCTCACTCACTTATGTTATATGAAAGTGCCTGCAGTGATATTATTCCAGACATATGTTACCTTTCTTAATGGGTTACTACACTCTTTTTCTGACTCTCTGACATTTTTATCTGGCAGTATATGCAGAGGACTTATTCAGGCAATTCTATGGCTGTTTTATTGGACTACAACACATTCTTTCATACTCTGAAATAATATTTTATATAACAATACATGCAGAATAATCACTAACCTGCCTGGTGGCTCAACCTTAGCAGCCTATCAGCATAGGCTTGCTGATTCATAACATGGTCACCTGCAGCTAACAAAGTAAATGAAGGGATATTGAAACATACCTATCTGTTATACATACTCCATTATCAATTCTTACATACTGCATTCCATGGCTACATACTCAGTTGTGGGGCATCCTGCATCCCACGGGCCTCCTGTATCCACTGGTTCAAGTGGTCCTGCTTTCATCTCTTCAGGTCTGCATGGTGGTGATGGACCTGCTCACCAGTCCGGGGAATGCCTGTGGCACTGGTGAGGTCACGAGCTAACCGGTTCCAAGCCTCTGGCTTGTACGCCATCCCTTGGAACTGGCCCTGCTGGAGTCTTGACTCATGATGGTGGACAAGGAGCCAAGCCATGTATTTTGACTTCTCGATGCCCCAACGTTGCGCTTGGAAGCATGAACCCTCTCCTACACCTGCCATTCTGACTGCAAATGTGTGCTACAATCAGTTATGGCGAGTAATCCCACCTATGCGGCTTATATATGCCGCATTTCCCGCACTTTTTTGTGATTGGCCATTTTGTAAAATACTCTGCTGACTGCAGACCTGCTTAGTAATGGTTAAACTAGCATTCGTAAGTATATGAGTGTTAATGGTGGCTGCTTCCTCTATGTTGTCATGGCTTAGTGGTTCTGTACTTTGATTAAGATGCACAGGGTCCTAGGTTCGAACCTTGTCATTGTTTTATTTTAATACTGTCTAGACAGGCTAGGGGGTGTGGCTGTGTTTAAGCAACTTAGCTCTACGTTGCTCCCCGGTGCCCTATTGTGCCCTGATTGGTGCTGCACACACGTCCGTGCAAACACATTGCTCTGGGTAAAGCACTTTTAAACTTTGGGCAACTCTATTGCGCTGGGTAAAGTGCTATTAAACCATGGGCAACTCTGTTTAGCTGGGTAAAGCACTATTAAACTATGGGCACCTGTGTTTAGCTGGGTAAAGTGCTATTAAACTATGGGCACCTGTCTTTAGCTGGCCAAAGAGTTATTAAAATATGGGCACCTGTGTTTCGCTGGGCAAAGCGTTGCTTAACAGCAGCCTATTATATATCTGGGTCCTTTAAAAATATTTATCTTGTTCACTGATACATTGGCCATGTCACTGCTTTTAATAACATTTTAATCATATATGTCTGGTATTATTTTGAATACTGATTTAAAACATAAATATGAAGGAGAGTGGTGGGACTTGAACCGTAAATGCCTCCTCTTTGTGCATATGGTCTACCATTACACTATTGTAATTTGGTGTGATGTGCATAAATATTCTTTCTTATGCTCTTCCATGTCGGAATTGCTTACTATGGCTAAGCAATGGGCACACCCGCACACACGCGCAAATACTGGCAGCTATTTTGGGAATTTAAAAAATCATATTTAATATTTTGCATTTTAGACCTATGATAGGGGTTTACAATATCATGGAGTGTAGTGTTGGGTGCAGGGACATTTGAGTGGACTCGCTCTTGTGGGTGCTTTTTTTACTTTTCATACACTTGCAGGGGCGTGGACATTTAGACTGCTCAGCAGTCCGACACACCCCCTGCTTTCTTACACGGTCCGTATAAGACTTATGGTTGCGTCAGCATGCCCTCATGCATATTCATGGCATGCTGACGTCATACCATTCAACTGCAGCCTCTAAGTAAGACTTATTAAGTCTTACACGGAGGATTCTTTGATCCGGGGGTAAATGATTATACTTTCATGTTCACAAGACATTACAGCTAACACTGTCAAAACAGTATGCAAACAACACAAACACACAAGAAAAGTATCAGAAGATGGGCCCAGTTACATATTATGATGATCTGGCATCATGTCATCCAGGCAAACATGTTATATAAGTACTCATGTTCTATAAAGCTGTACAGTGTGAAGAAAACAATTACAGTAATGCATAAATTCTTGGAGGAAGACATGCAATACAGTGCAATCTTATCTGGAGATTAATTAATGCCTGTGAATAACCAATGACATACTCAATGTTTGAATCTTGCTGGACTCAGTCTCATGCCAGAACAGATATCAGAAGGAAGCATAGCAACCTGTGAAGCTATAGAAACATGCATACTGTGTTTGTCATGATGATTACACCTGAAGGGCTTACAGCACTTCCTTATTGTAATGGGTATGAATCCCCTACAGCAGAGGGTGATGTCTTAAAATGTTGCCCTCTGACTGTGCCATAAATACTTCCTTTACCAAGCAACTGCTGTCTGACACAGTTATCTGCAGACAGATGTTATCAGATTTAGACTCCTGCCTATCATACTACATACTCTACAGAGCTGTGTATTGACTGTGTCTGCCACAGGATGTACCAATGGATCTTATCACAAATAAATGAAATTAATGTGTGAAGTAAGAAAGGACATTTGAGAATAATTTATGCAATATGATTTTGTCAGAATAACAAGGAGTTAACTGTGGGAATGTTCATAAAACTGTGAGCAGTGAAGCAGTGAGATATCAATGTTTCTCAGCCAAGGAAGCTATCCCTGTTGTTCGGTATACCAAAATTTAACCAGAATTGAAACACACTGTATCTCTGTATATATGACATACAAGTTAATTACTGAATGCATGTGATGCATGAGTACTCACACCATGACAGTCAAAGAACAACCTTTTCTCTGAAAGGATATTACAAAAGTACTTTATATTTCTTTCTTGAAAGTACAGCTTGAGAATAATACTTCATGCATTGCTGTTTGTGTAATGTCAGTGCATTCACAGAATGCTGTCCTTTGCTGGAATTGAACAGCAAGCTATGTATGTCCACCAACTACTGACATGTGCATGAATTACATGTTCCACAGTGGAAGTTTTAAGAAAGCTATGAGGCTCCACCTCTGTAAAGTTATTACTTGTTTGTACTGCCATTTCTACACATCAAAATGCTAGTCTATGATGTTGTTCATGCATAACAGCATTAGGACACACAATATTTTACAGTCAGTCAATGTGGGTTTTGAACAACTGACTATGTGATGATAGAAGCTATATGATATTGGGAAGAATGAATGCACCATGGTGCAAGTGATGCTACAATTGTGAAATATTTGAATCTTTAAAGCAATGAAATTATGTTATTACTGTAAGGGATATGTGTGTCTGTAATTTCTTTAAAAGACAATTTCTATATGTGCCTTTCTCACACAACATAGCCTGTTGCTAGTTATATTCAAATACACATGATACATTATGCAGTCATCACAGTGACAAGAGAATGGCAATCATGCACAATTTGCATAATCACAGATTTGAGCATATGCCTTACTAAGGCAATAACATACAGGACATCATCTCATGTCACAGGAAAAGACTTAGTGTTTCTCATGGAAAAGCAAAATGTCATCACATTATATCACCATTGGCTCACAACATTGTTACCTACCTGCACATGTACAGGCATACTGTCACACGTGAATCTAAGGAGTATTGGCTGGATTTTAACAGACTAAGATCACATGGTACTGAACACTACCTGAATTGCATGAGACACACAAGATGTTGTTCTATGATAGTGGTAGTGCATATCTGAATGGATGACATCACCATTCTTTCATACATTGATGTTGTTATAAAAATGTATAAAGGTGATTGAAGTCCACAGTAACACTACATAGCTACGCATACTACAGGCATTCTCTACAAAGCAAAATGGGCAAACACATTTGTATGGTGGCCAGTCATTGCTGGACTCAAACTTTCCCCATCTGTACTAATGCACTCCAGAGAATAACAATATCAACAGCTAACATCACAGCATAACTTATACAGCCACTGTGATGTAGTTAATTTTTGATAGTGTAACGTAAGTATTGTGTTTCCAGAAATGTTTTTAACTTGGGGTAATATAAATTTATAAAGTAGACCTCTGCCAGTGGAAATACATTACCTAACTGGACGCTTATATAAGGAATGTTGTCACGGACACAATTGTAGATGACAGTACATGCAGTCACATTAGTTAACCAATGCTGGATTCGCAGTCTGTACCTATTTAATTACACAATGTATAGAAAACAGAATTAGTCAAAAGTGTCAAAGGCGAAGTCTAAGTTATAAGGGCACAGAGTTCACTTTTGACACAATGACCTCATCACTGTGATACAGAGAAGATGTTTGCAGTAAAAGTTGGATAAAAGAATGGAGGCTTCCTCTCCCTATGTTAAAATCTTCCCCTGATTGGAAGGTGATACAGCATGTTGGTTCAGGAAGCTAATACTTGAAATTGCATCCATGTACACTAAAACCATATGTGTGATTCGAGCCTCATACTTATCTAGTTATACAGTCTAGAGAAAGTATAGTTTTGTAAAATCTTGCATAACTGTAAATCTCCTTCTCTTCACTGTTGTAGTGTTCCTAACATAGGGATCTCCTGCCAAGGATAGTCTACCATCCAGCCTGTATGCCAAAACCTTTAGACTCTATAGATGCCATATATCACACATATGCTCCCTGCACAAGACCTAGAGCACAAAGGTGGCAGATGGATACACTCACTTCAAAACGGAAAAGCCCCAGGAGGAACCAAATGTTCCTAGGGACCAGAAGGAACATGTGCATGCAGAAGGAGAAAGAGAGAGAAGTTCTGGCCAGGAGGGCAAGGGGAACAAGCTAGAGCAGAGGGGGCAGAAGAGAGGGAGCAAATACTACAACAGTGAAGAGAAGAGTATCTACTCTTATGGTAACATTTTACACAACTGTACTATACCCTTCCATATCACTGTTGCAGTATCCATAATGTAAGGGAGAGTATAAAAGCTCAAGAAAAAAAAATGGGATGAGGATGGCATTGAGGAACCCTCAAGAAACACATGCAGGATAGTTCTGGCAAAGCCAGCTCTAACCCTGGAAATAATACCAAGTAGCAGCCTCAAATATGGAACTGGTATCCAGCCCCTTAAAAAAGGTACCAGAGGAAGCAACAGCCTCTGTAGAATGAACCTTTACCAATAAGGAATGTCATTTACCATGAAAAGAACAAAAAGACATGGCCTTAGAAATCCAGGATGAGATGGCCAGTAGAATCCCGCATACACACACACACACACACACACACACACACACACACACACACACACACACACACACACACACACACACACACACACAAGTTTCAGTGGTGAGAATTGAACCTCCTACATATCTAGTTACATCATTTAGATAACACAGTATGAATCACAAGCACCACCGAAGAAGTCTGACTTTAACATTGTGAAAATCCATATTTGTACTTAGTAATGTTTTACTGTTTGGACCATCTATTTTATTTTTATTTAATTTTGCATTTGTTGACCAGGAAAGTCTGACTAGGACAGAGCCTATCTTCAGTGGATGCCCATGGAGAAATGCTTTAAATGCATGTCTTTGGAATGTGGGATGAAACCAGAGTACCCAGAAAAAATCCATGTGACCACAGTGAGGACATGTAAACTCTGCACAGAAGGCATCCCAGCTGAGAATCAAACTGGAGAACCTCTTGCTGTGAGGTGACAATGTGAACCACTGCACTACTGCACCGCCGTTAGTGTGCAACACAGGATTTTGGACAAATGCATGTGTGTGAACAAGCCAGTGTAACAGCACTGTGCTTGTCCCATATAATGAGATACTTATTTTCTAAGATTTATATGCTGTCATTCATATACATTGCATAACTGTGAGGGACATGTACCTGTATTCCAGTATGGGATGTCAATGATAATTACAATTGTAAACCATTGGATTATCAATCAAACATTCCTACCTGTCATTTCTGAGATGAGCACAAAAATTGTAAACATTTATAGTGTCACTGTCACTTGTCTTGTCTCATACTTGCACAATGTGCACTGACTATAAAGAAAGACTCTTCCTATGTATGACACTGCACTTCAGAATAACAGTGATGGAATATGTGTGAACATCTTGCACATCATTGCAACACAGTTGCAAGTGTAACCTTTGGAGTACATGTATTAATTAGCTGGCTGACTTATAATTGAATGAACATCAATCTGAAATCCAGATACCCTGTTTTCAAAATGCAGTAAAGACATACAGTAATTGCACAACCTAAATAAATAATTATATGCTGTAAATAATTTCTTTTTACTCTCTGCTTGAAGTGCAGTGGTGGCAACCTCACTTGTGCTGCTGATTGCAAAGTATTAGTGAATGTGCAATCATATCTTGAGGTGTATAACTTAGAATGGGGAATAGCAGTTGTGTATGGTGCACTGTGCCAACTTTCGCATACATAAATAATATACACATACAACCATGTCTGACTGATGGAATACACTACAGATATGTTTTATGGTTATGATTTCCTTATTTATCATGACAGCTGCAGTTCTTCAGTCTTTATATGTATGCTGCATATGTAATATGAAACACATGCTGGATCAAACATGTTATTACTGGGGGTAACATGGCTTATGAAAAGAGTTTTGAATCAAGAAGGTTTACTTCATGACACAGATAGGGAAGTAGAAGGGAAGAAGTGGACAGTTGGTGACAGGAATACACATAGAGACTTACTAAGAGATTAGTTAATGATTCATTTCTACACATATTTGTGTTGTGTTATTGTTTGCATTATCATTATAACTATCCAGGCAAGATCTGTACAAGACAGTCTTCCCAAGAGCATTCAAACACATTAATCTAGCAGCAGAATAACGGTATGTTAAGAAAATGTATAGCCAGCAGTTATGCCCACAGGAGTCATAACAAATATTTAAAAACACTTTGGCATACATCTGGATTTGAACCTTGATAGTATTCCAAGACAAATATACAGGCCTGAATATTAACTAACCACACCACATAATCATACTTAGATATGTTACTAATACATGTAACCACATATGAATTGTAGAAGTAGTCATTACTGGGCACATTGCGGGTGCTGCAAAGAGCACTTCTGGCTGCCATCAAAGATTGAAACAATACTGATTTCATGAACTTTAATCATACTTTGACTTAGGAATGGGGTATATTGCTGTCATGCTATTAGAAACACAAAAGATTTGGAGAAATTAAAAAAGAGAAAGAACTCCTACTTCACAACCTTCAAATATGACAACAAATTGAAGAAAAGGATATTGTATATGTATTACTCCTCATCTATATGCTCCAACTCTGCAGCTTATTAATCTGAAGATTAGCCTAGCTAAGCATAGTTAAGCACTGGAGCATGAAGGACACTAAACTAATGCAGCTGAAGGGCACAGACTCACCGAATTTTGCTATAGCTATGCACTTCTGTTTAGACTGAGGTGCAAATGGTGCTCAGAGCCAGATATTGCACACGTGCAGAGGAGAAAGAGTAATGACACAGAAGGGGGATATACATAGACAGGGAGTGACAGAGTCAGTGACTAAGTAGCTTCTGGCAGAAGCAGGGTAATACCGGCTCATTTCATTATGTAGGCAACAGCTATACATAGAACAATATACTAAAACAGTCAGTAATGCTTAGCTAATTAGAACCTTCAAAGAATGCAAACATTTGTATCTAGATTTGAGAATTATCATCACACCACAAAAGAACTTTTACTTTACACACTTTAAATCATGCAAATGAAAGACAGAAGGGATGAAGAGAGACAGATAAAGAGAGAGAGAGAGAGAGAAATATTTTTTTTTCTGGGACATCTAGGACCATCTGTATGGCATGTTACTCTTATTTATTTCCTCATGAATATGTCATGTTCTGTGCAATAAAATCCTTGCTATATGGAGCAAAAATGGGTAGGACAGTACAACTGGCATTAAGACATAAGCATAATAAGGGAGTATTGCTACGTCTATCTGTTGGGGATGGAATGTTCTTTCCAAATACCTTCTTGCTGCACTATGCAAATGGTATGTTAATGAAATGTAAATGGAGATAAATACAGACATTTGCAGTCAACCATATTATAGGAATACAAATTGTTCTGAAATAATAATTTGACCTACAGCTGTAATGGAACCTGTGACACTATGACACTCTCCATAATGTCCACCAGCCCTGTCAGCTCTTGATTGGTGACAAACTAGCCACCTCCACTACTACTGATCCCAGTGGGTACCATTGCACTAGCATCAAAGGCAGAGCTACATGATGCAATGGAGCAGGTAGGGCAGAAGCTGTGGATGCAGCAGTAAGAGGTTGTGACCCAGATCTGTTGGCTGTCGGTGTTGCCTGTGGTGCTGTCACTGTAGCCAACTGTGGAGCCAAAGCCAAGTAGTCAGTCTACCTCCCTGTGCTGATGGTCGTTTTGTTTTCAGAACCAATATATTAAGAAAACTATCTAGATCTATATATATCTGTATTTACACCTATATCTATATAGATATAGATAGCTATAGATACAGATATGAAAAAAAGAGAGATAGAGTGGGTGAGACAAAAAAGAGAGATTGGATCAATGGCATGTCATATTACTTCATTATTTAAATACATAAAAGAATAGGAAAATACATAAGTACACTTTGGCCACATCCAGATATAATGGGAAGGCATTAACATGTCATAAAATCAATCACAATGGTGTGATAATACTGATAGAATTACGTATTTCACTGCACAATATCATATGTTTTTTAAGGTAAAATAACTGCATTTGCAAATATTGGATTGTTAATATCATGCAGCATTGAAGTTAAAATATCTTAAAAATACTAGCCTGTAAAAAGTCTAATATCTGTTTCTTTGTATTGAACCCACACAGAATACATGTGATATACTAATTTCCTAATGTAATAAGCAACAGCTATATGAGTAGGCATGTAGGCCTGATATTAAAGTTAAGGTATGCCTGCACAATATGATATACAGTGATGGACTGAAAATACTTCTATGCCTTGCATTCAGACCTGATGCATACTTACCCCATGCCTCTCTAAGATGAGTTAGTCTCTCCTGATGCATCTCACAGTTTTCTGCTATATCTGTTGCAGCTGTAAAGTAGAGAAAAAAAAAAAAAAAAAAGATTTGAAAGCATGATGAATAATTGCGTTGGCTAGCTAATTAATGCTGTATCTCAGCCAGGTGATGATGGGTCATTATACCTAGACAACTGAGAGGTGTTTACAGATTTAAATTCATCATCCCATGGGCTCAGGAGATCCATCTTACACCTCTTCTTGTCAGTGTAGTGGTGACAAAATTGGTTCCCAGTGTGTGAGATTTCAGTTGTACTGGGGATAGACTCGGCCAAAGTATTCCAAGCCTCAAACTTATTCTGAGACTGGGTGTATTCCCACTGCAATAGCCTCATGCTGTAGCCCCTAGCAAGGAGTGCCACAAAAATAATGTACTCCTCGACACCCCACCCTTGTGCTCTAAGTGAAACTCCATGTCTACCATTGCCAGCCATGTCTGGAGTAGTCAAGCTAGAAATATGGGTCTGAATTCCCATCTATGTTCCCCCAGGTAATAGCATCCCTACTCTCAAATGCTTTCTTTCCTTGATTTCACAGACTATCAGCTATGAAAATGTCTAATGTCAATATAGATTGGAATACATTAAAAAAACAGCTGGAACACCACTGGAGGAGAAAGCAAAACATAAAAACAAATGGCTTATTATAAACAACAAAGGTAAGCACTTTCACAATGTACTGTTGCTTCTTTAGAATATCCCTACTTTCAAACTCTTTCTTTCTTGGATTTCACAGACTATCAGCTATGAAAATGTTATCTTGGATGATGTCAATATAGATTGGAATACACTCACCATAGCCTCTCCCAGCTTCAGCATAAACCTCTATGGTTTCTCCCAGCTAATCACTGCCCCCACACATCTATTCAAAAACTCCAACACTGGCACAACAAAGGAGTGGATCCTGAAATCCAATCCTAACCTTTATCAAAAACCACACTACCCTGCCAGATTCCCTTAGTGACCACCTACCCAAACTTGCACAAAGACACTCTCCCCAGCAGCAGAAAAAACACCACCAATATAAATAATGCCACAAACTCACCAAATTTAGCATAGAAACATTTAACCTGATGCTCTCCTCAATAAACCAGTCATTTCTCCATGACCTCCCCTTGGAAGATGCTGTCTTAAAATTCAACAGCATCTTCCTAAATACACTCAACAACCTGATTCCCTCTAGGAAAATCAGATTAAAATGCCATTATGCACCCTGGTTAACTCAAGGGACTCATACCCTGATGTACAGGAGGGATAGAACCTGGAAAAGCTGGAAAAAAACATCTCATCTTCTCTCTTTCAAACCTATAGGGAGCTCCACAACTTAGCCAAAGAATAGGTCATCCTAGATTATAACAATTTTTACCAGAAGCCACTCAACAACCTAAACTCCAACCCCCCAAAATTCTGGCATTCTGTAAACAAACTACTACATCCTGGTAACCCTTTATCACCTAACCCCTGCCCCAACAGCTCATCCCTAGAAACTGTCACCTTTCTTAATTACTTCTTTATAGAATCTATCCAATTGCTAACCAAACAAGAAAATAGTATCTCTGCTAGTAATCTCACAACTTCCCTCCGTATTTCTTTCTCACTTAACCTGTCCCAACTAATTATGTCAGGTAACTTTTCAGTAAAATGAAACCATACTCACCTTCAGCTAACAATCTAACCCCCTATTTCTGAAACATGCTGCTAATTTGATTGCTTACCCTATCTCCATACTTATAAATAGATCTATCCAAGAAAATACAGTCCCAGATATCTGGAAACAATTCTGTGTTTTACCCCTTCACAAAGGTGGTAATTCAACTGATCCCTCTAATTTCAGATCTATAGCCATCCTGCCTCTACTATCTAAAATACTGGAAAAGTATACTCACAAATAGCTCCTCAATCATCTGTTACATGAAAATCTCCTAGCCCCTACGCAGGACAGATTTTGTCCTCAACATAGCACATCTACTGCACTAATATAGTTCAAACAATATTGCTAAAGCTCAGGATGATAATAAATTAGTCTCCTGTCTATTCCATGACCTCTCTAAGGCGTTTGACACTAGCTCTCATTCACTACTGCTGTCCAAACTCACTAATCACAATCTCTCTAACACTGCTATAAACTGGTTCAGTAGCTACCTCTCAAACAGATTTCAATGTGCCAAATGGCTACTGTCATTTTCTCCCTTTCTAACTGTAAAAACTGGGGTTTCCCACGGCTCCATTCTTGGTCCCCTTCCATTTAACATCTTATCCCCTCTCTACAGTAATACAATATACTGGCAACTCTACCATCCTCTCCAGCTCCAACAGTTTAGACAGCATCCACACTATCACTCAACAATCTCTACACTCTGTCAAAAAATGGCTAACATATAACCAAATACTGTGAAACCCTAAGAAAACCAAACTCCTCCTCTTTCTACCAAAAACACTTGAGACACAAAAATCTAATTTCACAGTCACATTTCTAAACAGCACATCAATCACTATTGAAACTCACACTAAACTTTTTGGTGTGATAGTAGATGTCTAACTCAACTATAGCCTTCATAATCAACAAAGCATTAAAAAAACACCAGAAATTAGGCCAACTACATAGACACAAAAAATTCCTACCAGACAAATCCAAACCCACTCTTGCACAAGCATTCCTACTCCCCACTCTTTTCTATGCTGCCCCTATCTTCACTAACCCACAATCTAGTCTCATATCTAAATTGGACCTCACATACAACAAAACTGCAAGATTTGCTGCTAATAAACCCTATCAATCTCACCACTGTCTGTCTCAGAAAAGCCTGCATTGGCTAGAGTTCCACCATCAACTCCTTCTACCCAGCTGTACCTAACTCAATCCATTCTTAACAATCCCACCTCTTGCCCTGCTCTCTCTCTTCCTTGATCTCCTACACTCCAAATTGAGCTCTTTGACGCTCACAACAGCACCTTCTAGAGGTATACATGCCAAAGAAAAACACTGGCAAAATCCTATACAGCCACTCCTTAACAAATACTTGGAACAAATTACCTCTATACTTACATTCTATTACCAACACTAATTTCTTCAAAAAAGAGCTAAAAGGCTACTTGCTTAACTCAAGGTCATGTTTATGCCATGATCCACCTTAAACTTCCTACTAATTATCTACCAACTTCCTCCATCTTTTCTTATATACTAAACTATTACTGGTCTCCCACTTTCACCGGTTAAGTTTATTTGCTTTGTATTCTATTCTTACACTGTAGAGCATTGTTGCTTAGTATTTGTGTATAATATTTTTTCACCTAACTTACTTTACTATATATGATAGTCTCTGTCTGACATTGTACCTGTACATGGTCATAACCAAATGAAGTGTATCAACTATGTATAGAATGTTTATTGTAATTGTGCTTACCCTGGAACTTTTCTCCTCAAGCATCTGCTGAAAAAGTGATTCCTGTCCAGTCAGACTAATCTGGTCAACAAATTTGAAAATAGAAATAATAAATAATTTATATCTCACTTGCAACAACTTGTGCACAAAGACACACAGCCTTGCCAGCTGTAAATGGGAAGTTGGAAGTACAACAATGGCATGCCAGACACATTTGGCATAGAGTTCATCAAGAAGCAAAGAAGGTGTTAAAAACTGTAATGAGATTTGGCTTTATGCATGATGCTCAAACTATTGGCATATGCACCAATGTTAAACACTGAAACTCTTTATGGTGTTTGTTATTATCACTGATGTTTGGAAGAAACTGGCATGACTTGTGAAATATTTGGGTGTTTGGACTTACACAACTAGTACGATTGAGTAGTACTACTTGGGAATCAAACCCATCAGGCAAAAAATGAAAAACTGCTAAACTTTGCTTATCAACTGTTATTGCCTCAGGAGAACTTATCTTTTAATATGGTAATTAGAAGTATACAAAATTAAGAATAAATGGAGATATACTTCAGAGATGCCTGTATGTCTGTGACCTTACTTAATCATGGGAACTGCATTTCTATGTCAACAAAGGCATCATTTGTGTTTGTAATTAATTGACTTGAGTAATACACTGTGAGTTAGGTTACATACATACTTCACAAGATATACTGTCAGAAACACATACAATATGTGATGTCCTAAGAATTATAACAAAAAATGGTGTCCACTTCATCACTAAGCATGTGCATTCTACATTACGTATAATTATTGTCATGTTTAACATAATTTACATCTCATCACATCTCCTTGCCACATCAGAACTTTAACTTCTGGCATCCATTATTCAGGCATGTCCAAGGGTCAGCTCCCAGTGTTCACTCCTGTCTATCTGATGAATCTGGGCATCTTGAAGCAATGTAGAAATTGCCTCATGTACACAGACAACCCTCTCCTCCTACCACACAATACTACAACCTGTAAGAGATGCACTTATCTAGCCAAACTGGAGGTAAAGCTCTCTCCAACCAAGATTGAACTTGACAGTCAAGAGGAGAAGGTAAATATTTGCACCACACCACACTCATCACATAGAGCTGGATTCATGAAGGCTTGCACGGAGTCTAAGAGTAGAGTAAGACTCCATGCAGCCAACATGTCTGCCGAGTGATCCAGGAACAGACGGTAGGGGCATGCAACAGAGCTCCTAAAATGACTCTTACATGGACAGGGCAAGGATATGCAAATTACCTCATTTGCTGCTGAAAGATATGCAAATGATGTAAATTTGCGATTCAGGAAACCCTAACCTGTCCGAGTAAGAGTAGTGTTATTTGCAGAAATGTACTCTGTTGATAATTGAGTACGTTTCTGCAAATAGTAAAACAGTGCCGTGACAGCTCCAAAAAAGGATACATCCAGTCAAGGAAGCATGCCAATGGCCAAAAATACAGCCATTGGCAATGTCCACTGATGCAAAAATAAAATAAATTAAAATAATTTTTTTCCCAATCGCTGATGTTTAAGCGTAGTGCAGCGCCGCACAAATGTGGTGGGCTGTAAAAACCAGAAAACCAATAATTAAAAAGCAGAAATGTGGATTTCACAGTAATCCCTAATATACACTGCAAGGGAATGGCAGTCCAAAGACAACATGGCTACCGAGTAGAGGTTGCTAAGGGGGGAAGCTCAGTCTAAGAGTTGTAACCAAGCATTAGTAGGCAATCCTATGCAAATGAGGGTAAGGATAGTGAATCCCAAGTTTACATAGCAAAAGAGCACAGTCAGTGTAGTGTAGGAGTAGGATAAGGGGTGTAACAGAGTAGAAGATAGGTGACATCATAAGGGGGGTATGTCTGAGAGAAGTGAAGCTCATTGGAATACAGTGGCATGTGTCTGCTGTCAGATACTAATCACTGGAAGAGGTGTGTCAACAGGTACCCTAGCTAAAGGCAAGAAATTGAAGGTGTATGCTGTGAACAACACCAAAGTTTCTTGTAGAAATGCCTGCACCGTGTATGCACATGTGTGCATGCCTGTAAAACCGAGTAAGCCTGTGTGTGCGAGTGTGCGGCTGTGTGCGCGTGTTTAAGCTGGAGTAAGCAAGTGTAAGGATGATGAAACCCACGTAAGCGTGTTTGCGCCTGTGTGCATGCATGTTAGCAAGAATAAGCAAGTTGTAGTCCGTGTAAGCATGTGTGCATGTGTGTGAGCTGGTGTGCGCGTGTTTGTGCTTGTTTGCGTGGCGCTGCTCCCTGAGGAAACAGAAAGGGAAAAGGAAGCACAACAAATAGTAAGAAGTTAACCAGGGAGTACTAGCAGAGCTAGTAGGTGAAAACAATCAGAATTAGTTAATTATACAGGCTGTACACTAGCCCAGCCCAGCCCAGCACTTAAAACTCAGAAAAAAACTTTCCAGTATGTTTTTCTCAGACACACTGCAACACTGCAGTAAGCTAATAGAAGTGACTACTGAAAAAGCTTTACTGAGACAAAGAAATGTTAGGGGCTGTCATTGCTGTTATAAGGTGACATATGCAACATGCTGAGGGTGGTGACAATGCAAATGCTGCTGAGCAACCCACAGTGAGGAGACGGAGAAGAGTGTACAGGCCTAGGGTAACCTACCAGGGGCTACATGAGCTGGAGATAGTGGAGCGCTATAGAGGGGACAGATACCTCATGCAGCAAATTGTTGAGCTGTACAGGCCACACCTCACACACAGAACCAACAGAGGGGAACCCATTCCAGTGGAAACCAAGGTATGTGATGGCCTAAGAATATTAGCAACAGGTACCTTCCAGAGACCAACTGGCGATATGATGGGGATTTCACAGGCATCAGCATCCAGAGTACTGCACCAGTTCCTGAATGCCATGTCAGTACATGTCGGTGATCATGTATATTTCCCCAATTCCCATGAGGTATTGGCAAGCAATCTGCGTCCCTTCCAGCAAATAGCAGAATACCCTGAGGTAGTGGGTGCAATAGACTGCACGCACATTCGCATCAGCCGGGTAGGGTCTACTATAACCGCAAGGGTTACCCCTCCATCAACTGCCAGGTCGTGTGTTATGCCCAGGGCATAATAATGAATGTGTGTGCTGGCTGCCCTGGAAGCTGCCATGACTCCCATATCTGGCATCTGACACAGCTGTACCAGACATTTGCCAATGGGGACATCCCTCATGGTCACCTAGTGGGGGATGCTGGATATGCACTTGAGCCGTGGCTGATGACACCCATCAGAAATGCACACACACCTGAACAGGAACGCCATAGTGAGGCACACACACAAACACTAAATGTAATCGAGCGTGTGTGTTGGCTGCTCAAGTCACGGTTCCAGTGCCTGGACACATCTGGTGGAGCCTTGCCGTACTCACCAACTACATGTACCCAAATAGTCATGGTATCTGCTATGCCACACAATATGATCCTGCAAAAACAGCTGCAGCAGGAGCAGCATAGGGCCGGGCACAACAGCCCCCCACCATTGCCAAGGCCATCACAGTCAGAGCATGACTCAGAGGAGGAACAATCTGAGCCTGCCCCAGTAGGCAGAAGGAGGCGTGCCCAGTATGCATTGGCCTTGGCAAAGAGCAACGCATAGCATATACACTGGCTCAGTAGGAACCCTGGAAATGATACTTCTCTCCGACTCACACATATAGTAAAAGGGATGCCTAACTTGACACTACCTGTTAACAAACATGTATAGGGAGTGTAAAATGTGCATCCAACATAGGCAGCCCTGCAACACCACCTGAGGCATGATTGCTATGTGTTAAGCAATATAAAGCACTGCTAAACAGCTCTCACCACTATTTAGTATAAGTAAACAAAATTGCACACACTAAGTAGCACAACTACAGGCAATGTTGAGCAATATTGTGCACTGCCCAGCAATGTTGTTCAACATTGAGCAATGTTGTGCAAGTCTGGTCAAATGTGGGCATAGTTCAGCAAAAGCAGGTTACCATGTTCATATTTGCTTCACTTTTCTTGAAGCAGTCTGTTCTGGCATGTATGAAAATATGAAGCAGTGACAGCTCTCGAACCCAGGATACAGTGCATTATAGTCATAGTACAGAACCATTAAACCATGACACTATGTCAATGGTCTGCTTGTATGAAAAAATGTTGATAAGTCAATGCTAAGTATCTCATGGAAACCTTGCAGGCATAACATAATCCCTGTCAAATTAAGACACAAAGCTGAGGCCTGCAGTAATAACAGAACCTGATATTCAACACACGTATAGTATAAATGTTAATATTGGTAATTTTCACACACATCAACAAATGTAGTGGACCTCAGACAGCAACACACCACAAGGTCACACTGGGCATGCTCACACACTTGAATATATGAGACAAATGTCAGGCAACAAAACACTGAAAGTCTGAACTGGGCATGCTCACACACTTAGGGCAAGTTTGAGTACAGCAGTGGGCCACACATATCCCTCAGTTGCATGTGTCAACCCAGGAACCTGACACTATTCACCAATCCGCCATGTGCACACAGTGATATGACAACAGACACATATATAATATAGTGAAATTCTGTCACAATCAAATATGCTATTTAGATACCTAGGTTGTTCATAGAAAGTGGTAAAGCAAAGAAGAAACAAAACCTACAATCAGTACCATCACTGAACAATGTGCATCCCAAACATTAGCATAGGTTCAGAGGTTGACACTAGGCTATCTGCCCTAGGGTATGTAGAAGCCTAGCCACAGTGTGTTTGTATTTTGCAACCCCGCTAGATCAGTAGACTGTGCCTGTTAATAGTAGGTCACACAAGATATCTCACATATGTTCATTTAATTCTGCCTCTGTCTAGCAGGGACCCATAACATATCCCAAGGCTAAACATGCGATCACCCATCCACCTGTGAAGATGTCACCTGTAGGTGGTCAGCGTGGGTCTGTGCATATGTGGGACTGTGATCACATTCCCGAGTGAGTGTAGCCTCTGTGATGGGAATCTGCCCCTCCAGCATGTCCTATTAACATCAATGCTGACGTACCTGTCCCTGGAGCATGTAGCTGTAAGGGACTTTGATATCCTCATGTGGAGCCTGTCCATCAATGCTGTGATGGACATGGCTTCAAACAAAAGGCACAGACTGTATCCAAGTAGGCAGTAAGCAACTGAGGATAGCTGGGGTCACCATAGCCAAACTGTGCATACCATCTATGTGAGTCCATAGATCCACTTGGTTATGTACATTTGTGTACATTCCAGTTGCTGCAGGTGTTGGGTAAGGTACATCCGAAATGGGGCATTGTATCCAAGCATGTGCCTGATGAGTATAGGGTCACAATGACCCCACCTGATCTGGATGTAAAACCGTATGGGATAAGGTGGTCTAAATAGATGGTGTGTCCAACAACATTGGCAACGTGAATGTCAAAGGCAAGAGTACTAAGTATTCATGTCCCCAAATCACAAATCACACACACTGTACATGATGTATCATCACCTATGTGATAATGTGTGGGCATGATGTTACTACCAAAGCTGATGACTATGCATCTAAAGGAAGGTAGCTGTAGGCCATGGGTCTGGCACCAGTCATCCATCTCTGTGAGACCCTTTCTGAGGATGCTTGTGCCAGCTGTGGAGTCGATTATGGCACACAGTTTGCAGTCATCTGCAAACATTGTCAGCCATATTCCTCCTGTGTTAGCCAGTACATCTCAGAAATATATACAGAACAAGACAGGTCCCAGGACTGAGCCCTGTGGGATGCCATGTGTAACTGGTGTATAGTCAGACATGGCACCTGCAATACTGACCATGTGTGTGCTATCCATGATCCAGTTAGCAATCCATCTTGTGACATATGTGTAGATATTGAATCCGGTGATCTAATGTATAAAGGCCGAGTGGGGTATTGTGTAGAACTGGTGTGCGAGCTCCAGGTAGGCTGTGTGGACAACCATCTGTACGTCTATGGACCTGTTAACTGTTTAAACACATCAAATAGGTGCAAGAGGCAAGATCTGCACACAACAAAACCAAATTGTGTAGGATCCAGTGTCTGTAGGTTCACAATGTGTATGTGTATGTGTTCCATGATGATACACTCCATAGCTTAGCAGACCAGGATAATTTGGTATATATTGGGATAATGTCCAGGGTCCCTTGTGGCACCAGCACTGTGGAGCAGGTACACCGTAGCTGTACGCCATTCCATGGGTACATATCCTGTAGTAACTGTGATATTGAACAGTGACATAATGTGAGTGTGAAGTTTGTCATGAATCTCATGTAAGCCACAGTCCGGGACACCATCTGGTCCCACTGATGCTGTGTTGTCTCCTATGGAAAGGGCAGCACACACCTGTTCATCTGTGATGTCAGGGAGGCTACACCCTGTTGTGATGGACATGTGCACTGCAGGGGGGATGGTGGGGAAACATTCCCACTGAACCTGTTGTCCAGGATGTTCGCAATGTCAGTGGGTTCACTGTATCATTTGTAGTTATGCAGTAACTCACAGCATATCTGTGAGTTCCCACCCAGGTCACTGACATAACTAAATAAGGCCTTGTGATTGTCCACAGTGTCTGTTGCAAGTGTCCATTAGAAGTGGGCCTTAGCTGAATCAACAAGTGATCATAGCTATACCATAGTACTGATCAGAGATGCCTTCCTGATTGTGATTGTGCTCTATAATGTAGTAGCCTCCTCCTGTCCTTGTATAGCTCATTAATGATCGTGGTCCACTAGACAGATCCCCTGCCTTTGGAGGAGTGAGTCTTGTAGTTATCTGGGATAGCATGATCCATGCATTCCAGCAGTTGTCCATAGAATGGGCTTGTAAAGGATTAAGTGGTCTGAGTCGTAAATAACACTGTCCCAGGGTCATTGAGGGATACCACCTCAGTTTGTACAAGTGTGACATTTGCTCATGATAAGTACGTCACTGAGATCACATAGGATGTGTGTGTGTATGGGATATGTATGTCTAGTGAGATGAATGTATGTTCTGACCTTAACAATGACGGGTATACCTCTGGTGTGGAACACAGAGTCCCCATGTTGGTGATGATCAGGTCCCACATGTTTTAACCCCCTGTGGTTGTGGTGACCAGGTCTGCCATAGCATTTGAGTGTAACAATCCTAGCAACTGCTGTGCAAGGGTGTCAGTGTTTGAGTAGTATACCCAGTCAATGTTTGTGTATTTGAAGTCACACAATATAATGGTGTTTGGTGAGACCTTCACATTCCCCAGTATTCCCAGGAATAACAAGTGTTGTTCTCAAGCTTGGGAGTGTGTTCTGTAGCAGTCTACAAACTGAAATGCAGTTTGGCCCACTCTCAGTTGCACATGTACATTCCCCGATGCTTTGTGCAGTGCTACCAACCCGGAGGTGTGTGTATGAATGATGCATATGGATACCCCACCTATTGTTATTGCCCGGTCCGAGTCCTGTGTCCGAAAACCATGTTATGAAGTAAAACCTGTTAGTGCTGCTGTGCATTTGTGGGCCTGAACCAGGTGTTTGTTACTGCACATATATTGACAGACTCCATACTGATGTGAGTCCTGAGTGCATGCATTCTGAGGGTTAGACATCAGTTGTTGAGCACCATCACTCTCCGTTTCCTTTACCCTGTAATGTCTATGGCTGTGGTTATGTCTTCTGAGCCTCACTTCAAACAGCCACTATGTGTGTGTGTCAAGAGCCTAAGGCAGTCTGTGAAAGCCTAGGGGTGACAGGTGCATGGAGTCCATAGCGAATGTACGTGGCATGTTGAGCATGTAATCCCAGGCTGACAGACACTGGATCCCCTGTGAATGACAATAATATGTTAGGCAACTGTTAAAGGTGATCATGTTGTCTGTATACTGTGACATAGTACTTGGTGAGGGTAAGATGCTACACAAAGTCAGGGTCATACTGGCCTGGGCTACATGATCAGAGAGCTCCTCTATGTCTCTCGTCATGTAGTCCAGGGAGGAATGTCTGAGGGTTTACACACCAGCATGGTCAATGATGGAGCCATATTTGTACTTGCAGTGGACTGACAACAGTGCATGTGTCATGTGGCAGATCCTGGCACCCGACACACAGCACAAAGTGACCTTCACCTTGTTCAGCCTTGTGAGTGGGATGTCAGTGTGACCGACAATTACAGTCACCTAATGCAAGTGTATGAGGTGTGCTGTATAGGCTTAAGGGCAGTGACTGTGTGGCACAATGACTTTGTGAACTATGTGATATGTGTGTATGGTTGTGTGTTAGCAGTTGTTTGTGTGTCTGCTTTGGATGTCTCTGCTGCTTAGGCAGAGTATATTTAGATGCTGCAAGTATGTCTTTGTGTGTCAATGTATATGGTTTGCTGTTGTCATAGGTCCATGTGCGACTGGATTTGTGGTGTGTGCGGTTAGCTTCACCATGTGATAGACTGTGCCAGTCATGGCTTGGGAGAGCTCAGCCTCCTGTCTGTCTATACAGTTGCACCTCTCACATATATTTGAGTTTGTTGGTAGGAGGACAGTGTTCCCTGTGTACATAAGGCAGTTGTAACAATGCATCAAAATTCCAATATGCACCAGCTGGACTGGAGAGTACACACGAAACTGACCTTTGGACATGCCAGGATATAATGATGACATACACTGTTGACTGATTACAAAGGATCAGTAGTGTGTGTGAAGTGTGTAAAAGACTATAACAGGGGTTTAGTGTTCAGGTTTGTTGTTGCTGTGGAAAGATAATCTGCGAAGGAGTACAGACAGAAACATTACACCTCCTTCAGCTATGTCAGAAATATCGATGTACATTCATATATATCCTGAGTCAGGGTCAACTGTAACTGACTGACAATGTTGACATCCTGTCAGACAGGCCCATACATACATACCCATCTCCCAGTGACAAAAGGCCCTAACATCATACCAGGAGATATCACATGTAGAATGTGTAAACTGGTCCTCCCAATGCCAAATGAATCCCATCACATGGATAACATTGTTTCCCCATATGTGTCATAAGTGAACAACAGGACAAACAGACTCTGCACCTGAACAGTCTGTTGAGCCTCACACTCTCTACAGGATCTTACACCATTGAATGTGTTACAGCAATATGTGGCACACCCCACAAGTGTTGGTGCACAACACACAATGGGAACTATAGTCCTATAAGCCTACGAAGTCCAAAATGCTAGTCCATGGAGTCCATCATGATTGCAGTCAGGAAGAGAGCTATTGTAAACCGACAAACACACAACCCAAATGTCTGTGGCATGTTAATGAGCACATCATGTTTCCCAAACCTGCTAGATTTCTTGCAAGGCAGCCACCCAGGACATACATCACTGAAAAGAGCAACACAGGTCCCACATAGACTTTGAATAGCCCTTTACCAACATCACAGACAAATGTTGTATCCACAAAACTTACAATCCGTGCATGAATATGTATTATCATATGAAGGAATGGTAATTTGTCCACAGATAGATCATACAAGCTATGAATTGTGTATTCCTGTTCAAGATGTTCACACCTGCTGACCCACAAGGTTCATTCCTGGGATTGCATAACACTAAGTGCACACACATTACCATGTCCAGTCTGATAATGTCATCAACCTACAAATATAGCATGTGAAGAGTAACCACACAGTGAAGCATATAGCGCGTCATGTTAATGTGTATCTTGCTAGTATCATAACATAGTTAGGTAGGGGTTTGAATCCTGCAATGGCTGAGTGTGTGTGTGAGATTGGCTTTGAAAGGACTGGCCTTTTTGGGGACTGTGGAAACACATTAGGAGTGGTGAATACCTCTTTGCCAAGTGTGATGATGTCAGCATCTTACAAATACAGCATTGGAAATGCATGCTTCCCAGTAAAGCAAATAGCGCGTCGTCTTAATGCGTATCTCACTAGTGTCATAACATAGTTAGGTAGGGGTTTGAATCCTGTGAATGTGTGTCTATGAGATTGCCTTTGAGAAAAGTGGCCTTTTTGGAGATTGTGGAAACACATTAGGAGTGGTGAATACCTCTTTGCCAAGTGTGATGATGTCAGCATCCTACAAATACAGCATTGGAAACGAATGCTCCCAGTAAAGCAAATCGCATGTCGTGTTAATGCGTATCTCACTAGTGTCATAACATAGTTAGGTAGGGGTTTGAAGCCTGCAAATTCTGTGTGTGAGATTGCCTTTGAAAGGAATGGTCTTTTTGGAGACTGTGGAAACACATTAGGAGTGGTGAATACCTCTTTGCCAAGTGTGATGATGTCAGCATCCTACAAATACAGCATTGGAAATGAATGCTCCCAGTAAAACAAATAGCGTGTCGTGTTAATGTGTATTTCACTAGTGTCATGACATAGTTAGGTAGGGTTTTGAATCCTGTGAATGTATGTGTGTGTGAGATTACCTTTGAGAGGAGTGGCCTTTTTGGAGACTGTGGAAACACATTAGGAGTGGTGAATACCTCTTTGCCAAGTGTGATGATGTCAGCATCCTACAAATACAGCATTGGAAATTAATGCTCCCAGTAAAGCAAATAGCACGTCGTGTTAATGCGTATTTCACTAGTGTCATAACATAGTTAGGTAGGGGTTTAAATCCTACAAATGCTGAGTGTTTGAGGATATGTGTGTGTAATCCTATGAGAGGAGTGGCCTTTTTTGAGAATGTGAAAACACATTGAAAGAGGTGAATACGCCTTTTGCTGGTTTGATGATGTCAGTATCCCACAAAAACAGCAGTGGAAATGAAAATTCCCAGTAAAGCATAGGGCGCATATGTGTCTAGTACCATGACATAGGTATGTAGGGTTTTGAATCCTGCAATTGTTGAGTGTGTGTGTGTCTGACACTGTTGAGCAAAGTGTTGTGTGTTTTGCTACTACTAGTATATGACATATCAGTAAAACAACAGTATGTGCATTGCACACTGCAGGTATTTGTGTGGCAAATACACATATGTACATGTGACCTAAATTGGTAACTGTGTGGACAAGACATATATGTACATGTGACCTCATTCACATCATAGGTGTGAAGCCTGCTGTCAACACAACTACATCTGTTACCATTGACAGTTTTTACTGCTGCTTCTTGGACTGCAACGCACATATGTATGTATGTATGTGACAAGTCCAGCCACTGTAGTGAGCTGTGCCCTAGGTCATCTGTGTCACACACACACATGACAGTTGTTATAGAATAGTGTGAGTGTGGGTGTATGCCTGTGGCATATGACAGACATGCCCAAACACAACACAGTCTGTCAATAATGGCCATTCATGGTAGGTATACAACAACCCCGTGTATATGCATACATACACCTTATTACTTATGTGATACACTGAGGGACATCAGCATAGCTTTGGGGATGTGGATATCAAAGGACAGATGAAATCACATGTGGCTGTCTGTACACATCGGTACCCCTGCTACACGTTGTGTGCTTCTACCAATGTGGTACAATCAGGATACTATATGTAGCAAATGTGGATGACTATGCTGTTGTTGGATCATAGCTTCACATGTGTTTGTCAACAGGTATGTGTCTGTATGATACCCTCATGGAAGATTGGTGTCTAATCCGGGGAATGCTTTGTAGGCCACTGTATGCATCACCAGATGTGGATGTACATATCCCTAGTGTGTCTGCGTGTACCTAGGACGGACACATGCCAAACAGGAGTGGTCACAGGAATGTGTGGTGGTCATTACCACTGGTAACTGTTATAGTACGAAACCAGAAAGATTCTAATGCTACTGTGTATCCTACAGCTGTGTGTCAGTTGTCAAGACATCATGTAACAATTTGTTAAAATCAGGCTGTTGAGGTTATGTACACTACTAGAATGCTAACCAATGACCAATATCAACAGTATCACCCACAGCATAGTGTCATACCATGTCATACACACATGTGCACCCAAGTTGTGACATATGTGTAGTGACATGCATATTGGACACTAATAGGAAATATGAAGTATTAACACTGTGTAATACAGGGCATGTCACCTTTTACATGTGCCCACCATGCACATACATGCAAACAGTGCACCTCCACCATGTTCACAAATGTACACCTTGGAATCTGTACAGCACACATCATAGACATTACATCCACTCAGCAATACATGCTGCCAGTACCACACACATCAGCCAACTGTCACATGTGTGGACAATCCATGTTTGGTATTAACACTGGTGTATACAAAACAAAATTGATAATCACTGCTGGGAGGCATCATGCCTGCTCAGATACACCTACAAGGATATCATTACCCATTACTGTTCACAGCATGCTAACATTGCTACAATGCTAGTAGGTCACCCTGTGCATCAGCACTGTGTTATCCTGTTCCTGTATCAATGTTAAAGATGACAGGAGGTGGCACAGTTTCATCATATGCACAGGGTGTGTGGTTGTTTTCCAGAACCCGACAATGACCCATCCAATCAACATGTATGTGTGTGTGTGTGTGTGTGTGTGTGTGTGTGTGTGTGTGTGTGTGTGTGTGTGTGTGAGGGACAAAAGTACAGTATGGGTCAATGTTGATGTGATGTGTGTGTATGTATGTGTTAGCCCTACATGTTGGTAGTATGTGTGTGTGTCTGCATGCACACAGTAACCCCTTGTAGCTGCCAAATATGGGAGTTTGTGGAACAGCCACAGACTGTACCTGCCAGGCTGTACAGATCACTGTCTCTGGCCACGGACACAGTACCTGTGCCTGCCAGGGGTAACACGGACTGTATCGGGTACTAAGCCAGACTGAATACTATCGTCAGAGGGATGTTGGCTGAACCCATGTCCCTGCTGGGACTGGCCAGAGCCACGTGCACTTGGTCAGCTCGGACAGCCTACCGACAGCCCAGCCACAACATTGCTGGGGCTGGTACTGGCACTATGGGAGTGGCTGGAACTTGGTTGTCATCCACGTCGGCTGCCAGCTGAGGATGCTGCTGGCATATGTCCACATCAACTTCCCAGCCATCCTGCACTGTCCTGGCACATGGACATAACATTGCAGAGGACATCTAGTGTCTCCCCCCAATGTCTATCAATGACATCAGTGTAATTGCGGATGGCACTGGCAAAGTCACGGATACTGTCACTAATCGCAGTGTTATGAGCCCTCTGCGCCCTTAGTCCCTGCCTGGTGTACCGTTCCATACGTGCCTGTGCTTGCATCACAGCCCGGAACATACCTGAGGTTGTGAGACCTGTGCGGGCATGCCTGCCAGGGGCATTACACCCAGCGATGCTCCCATGAGAACCCCTGGACATATGCCTATGTAGTACCATTCCGTGTGTCTGGGCATGGCTGCTGTGTGGGGTTGCATGTGCCATTGATACCACACTTTCCTGGTCAATGCCTACCATATGCTATTCCTCACCTAAGGCCATTGGTGTTGAGGGATGTAATGGCAGTACGTATGTGCGCATAGATGGGGTGGAAAGCTGTGTACTGTCGACTGGTGGACCACCGACAGACCCTCTCAAACATGCCTGTGCCACTACACATGTTACATCATGGTCACTATTAGTGGCAGTGACCTCAGGTTCCCCGCTGCACCCATCCAACATTACCTCAGCACCTGTGAGTGGGAGACAGGAAGCACACTTTACCATCTGTACAGGATGTTCGCACACATGAACACATGCACACATGCACACATGCACATATGAACACATGAACACATGAACACGTACACATGCACACATGTACACATGAACACATGCACATATGCACACATGAACACGAACACATGAACACATGAACACATGCACACATGCACACATGAACACATGCACACATGAACACATGAACACATGCACACATGCAGACATGAACACATTAACACATGCACAGTAATACACCACACATTCAAGTTGGCACACACACACCAACAGCAATATGGAACATAGTCATTAGTGGTTGATGGTGAAGTACAGTATCACAATACAAAGAGTCCTCTCACACGTGTCAGCATGCAGTATGTGTGTTGCTCAACAGCATGCAGTGCGAGTGTAGAGAGTCCTTGTAGTTAACAGTATACATGTCGTTGATGCATGTGTGTTGTTCACTGATTGCCCTCACCCTGGTAGACAATGTGTACATGGACACAACATTGCACTGCAAGTCTGAAACACTTTCAATGTCGTGTGCACCATCACTCATAGGTATACAAACCATGTCCAGATGCATACAACTGTCAGGTGCCTAACGACAAATGCTATGTGTAGTGCTGCAGGTACTGTAACTGGATGTAGTGTAGTACCATGAGCCATCATCAGGCAGCATCATGTGGTCACTCAAGGACACTGATGCATGTCACACTGACAACTATCTTGCTGTACCTGACCTGCACCACTTAGGCTACATTAAACTGTTCATAGACAGTTGCATGGGCAGGTCGGGTGTTTAATAGGGAACATTGCCTAACATGACTGTGTTGTGTGTTGACGCATGTCACACTGCCCCATGATAGGGCTCTACCCCCAGGTATAGTATGTGTGCTGTGTTGATGACATATGGGATACTGGAGTATGACCTTACAGCAGGTGTCTACATATGCCATATGTATCATATTAACACATACTGCATATAACAAAGTGGTGTATGTTGTGTACATGTGTATAGACGATGCCTATACAATGACCACTACAGTGTACCCCACTTGTTTGTGATGCTCTGTGTGTTGCATGTGTATGAGTCAGCTACTCGTGTCATTGTGAAGTGCATAGTCACACAGAGAACATGCAGAGCATGCACTATACATAGGTGTTTAACATGAGTATATGTCCTACAACTCTCCAATGACATGCAGATGTTATATGCTAAATTGACTGTAGCCCACTCACCAGCATGGGTCTCCAGTCTTGCTATCACACCAGAGGGACCTGCAAGGATGTGAGACAGTATGTCAGTGTCAACAATTATGGCATTGCTGCTGTGAGTCTGCAATTATACAGTAGTACATGGGGTGACAGTCACAGGCATACAGATAATGTCCTGAATTATCAGTATTGCATGACACCAGGCCCCACATATTCTTCATACACAGTACACATCTGATTAATGCATTTTATAACACTTTGGATAACAGTGGTCTACAGATATGCCATGTTACCTGCACGCTTGTTGTCGCTGTGCTGGGTGACTACGGCCTCCATGATGACACAGGTGTGTTGTAACATTTGGCCAGGAGTCACCACACTGTGGAGCAGCACTTCCACTCTGGTGAGGGGGGATGTGTGGCAGCGCCACCACCTGTGGCAAGCTGTTGTCTGTGGACATCGAAGGCATGCTGCCGGACATGTCTGATTAAATCACTGCAGTGATGGCGTACCTGCTCATAAGTCCGGTTATGCATGCCTACATCATTCACCCGACGGACAACATCCTGCCACAAAACAGTAGCAGGTAGAGACCACCACGATGGAATAAAAGATATAAACTGTTTTTATTATATAAAACAAGCATTTTCACGTGTATACAACACACTTCTTCAGGTTTCAACACTAATACTCAACAAAAACACTTATATACACTTATTAATTGGTAAATTCATTGATTGATGTGGAGATTGAACAGGCTGGTAAACCAATTAAAGCAGCATAGTAGAATATAATAATGACTCATGTTATCTAACCTAAGGCAAAACTAGCCTAAGGTGATTCACTCAAGCCATTAAAATATTTATAAAAATACTCTCAAATTATTAAGTGACTAGAGTCAAAAATAAAAAACAATAAATTGATATATCTATTAATAACAAAATATATAAAAAATATAATAATACAGAAGAATATAAAACATCAAAGTACATATAATACTAAAAAAATAATAACCACAACCCATTTTGGGCAACAGTAAAAATTACTATAATCAATTACGTGCTATCAGGACAGGTTTTATGCTAATATATTGGTTGAGTCCAGGCTCAACATGTGCCCTCATTCTTAAAATCCAACTTAACTCAACCATCTCCAAGTGATTCATCTTATCACCTCCTTGTTTATTTATACCTACAACCTGTAGAACTCGAAACTTAAAGCTATGATTAGGACATACAGCCACATGTTTGGCTAGAGCATTACTTAAATTCATTTTCCTTATATCATAAATATGATTGTATATCCGATCTTTCAATCTTCTTGAGGTCATACCTACATAAAAGGCGATACATTCTATGCAGGTAGCTAAATATATTAGGTTTAAGCTCTCACAAGTAGCATGAAAACTAGGTGTAAAAATATAGTCGAAATGTGGATTAATAAACTGATGTTCACTAGCTATATATTTGCACATATTGCATCTATTACATGGAAAAGTTCCATGTCTTAAAGCTCGCCTGTCTACACTGTTAGTTAACAAATTAGTTTTCTCAATACATAAGGGTCTTTTCAGATTCTTGCTATTCCTATACCTAAAACTAGGTGTTCCCCCTACTAACCTGGAACACTGGTGATCTACAAGTAATATGTTCCAATATTTTCTAATAATACTAGTGATATACTTAATATCTCTGGTATATCTGATCGTGAAAGCTACCTTAGTTTGATTATATTTATGTTTGATGTTGTATGTAGTCCTACTACATCTAGGAGTTATAGAACCTTCTACAACATCATCCAAAGAATTCAATACAGAATGTTTCGCATCCTGAATTAAAGAAGCAGTGTAGCCTCTTTCCTGAAATAACTTACCCATAAGGTCTATTTGTAAATTCCTATCAACGTCACTTCTGCACAGTCTCATAACCCTCATAAGTTGACTTTTAACAATGTTTGGAAACACAAAACGTGGGTGCATACTATTATAGTGTAGCAATGAATTTTTCCAGCACTGTTTTCTGTACAGAGTGATTAAAATCAGACTGTCTGTATCTATAGAGATTGCAATATCTAGAAAATCTAACTTAACAAGGGATACCTCCATCATAAACCTTAAAAAGTTTATAGTAGACTCTAAATAAGTAACAAGATCTTTCAATAGATCCAAACTTCCATCCCACACAATTAATATATCGTCCACAAAACGTCTGTACAGCAAAATGTGCTTGAAAAACTCACTGCTAAACAAATAGGTGTTTTCCCATCGATGCATAACCAAATTTGCATATGAGCTCGCACATGGGGTGCCCATAGTGACACCCCAAGTCTGTGCATATACTACGTTACGATACATGAACAAGTTATTGTTGAGTACTACATCCAAAAGTGTGCAAACAACTATTTGTAAATTACTATTTAACCCTCCCCTTTCATGTAGTGTCTCTCTAATGGCCTCTTTTCCATAATCATTGGGAATCACTGTAAATAAGTTTTTAACATCCAGAGAGACCAAAATAATAGGGAAGGTAAGTTTATCACCTTTTGTTAGGTTTTCTAAATCATTCAATAGCTGGTATGTATCTTTCAAAATTGTTGGAATGCTTCTGGCTAGAGGTCCCAAGACCGACTCCAAATAATGGGAAATATTCTCTGTAACCCATCCGGCCCGATACTATGGGTCGTATAGGGGGGGTGCCTTTATGTATTTTGGGGAGTCCTTTGATTAAAAGTATCAATGGAAACTCCACCAGTAGATATTCATAAAATTCCCTTGTAATTTGCCTACACATCAAGAGATCATATAAAACATCATGAACATTCCTTATAATACCAGAAAGATCATTTTGCTCAATCAAACGATATGTACTATTGTCACTCAGCATGTTCAATATCATTTCATTATACATAAAGGCATCTAGTAGCACAACGCCTCCCCCTTTATCAGCTGGTTGGATACTCAAATTGGTATCATGAGATAAGTCAAAGAGGGAACGCCACTCATTAACATCTAAATTATAATACAAGTTTTTAGGTGTAACATCTGAAAAATATTCATAAAAGTCCTGTTCACATACTTGAACAAAACATTCAATATTAGAAGGAAGAGCAGGTATAAATGTACTTTTACATTTGAGTAGATTTTCTGAATCAGTCCCATTAGCATCATTAAACAGCAGCTTCAAGGATAAATTCCTTGCAAAAAGACATAAATCAGTCAATAGCTCAGGGAGATTACTACTTTGTGAGGGAATGAAGGAAAGACCTCTATTCAGTAAGGCCACCTCACTAGAGCTCAAAACATGGCTTGAAAGATTAAATACAAGTTTATTTAGTTCCTGTTCCTTCTCCTTACCTCCATAGTCTCGCCTGAAAATTTTCTTTTTCGTCTTCCTCGACTGCTGGATCTCGCTGGTGGCTTGAAGCGATATTGTATTGTGAGGGGTAAAAAACCATTAATAACTTTCCCAGGTGCCGCTTTCGGTCTAGCACCATTCTTGTTAGAAGAGAACTGCTCCTCCAAAGCTTGTTGATTAGGGGGTGGAGTATCCGTTACTGGCATAGTGTCAGTCATCGCACTTCCTCCTAATGAAGTAATATCTATGCTGGTTATGTTCAAATTCTCCTGCGTAGCTGTTCTCATGAAATTTAAAGGGACAGTTTCAGGAATCTGTAATTCACCATCTGCATTATGGTGATGGTTTTGTACATGCATATGGTCATTACGTTGACAATTAATTGTTGGCCATACAAAGACCTGTCCAGACAAAAAATCTCGATAGTGTCTTTGTAATTTTTTAGATTTTATTTGTTGTAGTTTGTCACTGTATGCCATAACTTGCATATACGTGGTGTCTATTTTTTTCTCATAAACTTCACCTTTATAACGATTATATAGATCTCTATGCAGAGTCTCTATTTTAATAGTGAGTTCATTTTCAATAGGTGAGAAATAATTTATAAGAAGTTTCATATATTGATTGCTTAAGTCCAGATTTAATTGTTGCCATTTCTTCAGTAACTCAGGGTGGCTATCACCATATGTCGGCATGCATAATACTTGCATGCCTCACGGTACTATATGGAAGTGAAGGCTTGCTTCCATATGTCTCCTTTGCCAAATCAATCTATGTAGCTTATATAAATCATTCTCAAGTTCTCGTAAATTATCATATAACTCACTAAGGTTCTCTACAATACCTGCATTAGTAGAAATACTAGGTTGGTGCAAATCCATACTTAGCAATGGATTGACGCATTGCTGTAAAATGTTGCTCCATTTACCATTGGGACTTCTTGTCCCAGGATTATAGTCAGGCTCCACTACTGAGGTCTCCATCGTGTGTAGGCAGCAAAAATCCAAAAGTAGAAGGAAAACAAATAATATAAAGACAAGGAATGCCACCATCCAAAGGTCTCCAACTGAAAAACAGAACAGTATCCACAAAACAGTAGCAGGTAGAGACCACCACGATGGAATAAAAGATATAAACTGTTTTTATTATATGAAACAAGCGCTTTCACGTGTATACAACACGCTTCTTCAGGTTTCAACACTAATACTCAACAAAAACTCTTATATACACTTATTAATCAGTTAATTCATTGATTGATGTGGAGATTGAACAGGCTGTTAAACCAATTAAAGCAGCATAGTAAAATGAAATAATGACTCATGTTATCTAACCTAAGGCAAAATCAGCCTAAGGTGATTCACTCAAGCCACAGTGCAGTACGACCATACTGGTCCTGGCAGGATCTTGAAAACAGTAGATTATAATGTTGGATGAGTGCATCTCTGATAACATCCTCCTCCTCAGGGGTATAGGATGGCTTTCGGTTATGTGCCATAACCCTGGAAGACAATTAAACAGTAATTGTGAAAAAGCCATGTTGCACACTCAGCATTCTAATGTACAGACATCATTGAAATGCCATATATAGCAACCTATTGGCTGTCAGCAGATACACACTTTTAATAACACATATGACTGCTAAGACCACAACTGCCTGACAGTGGCTGGCACATGCTAAATACCAAACCATGTTCTGCACAGCCACAAAGTAAAACCAGTATGTAGGACTATACAACAGTACATGGCACACTGTATGTGACACAATGCAACACCTAGCCACAGGAGGTGTATATGAAGCTAATGCATACAGACATTTGTCATCCATTTAAATCTATGTACTATACGGTTACGGTACTAGCAGTACACTGCACTACTTGTTGATAGCAAACCCCTCAGTAACATATGTGCACATTCACCACTATAGGTGGCATACTGCTGTACTACACTATACATGTTGCTAGATACGCACCTATATCCTGTGACACACATACCACCGAGGACATGTTACAGGCATACCCACACACACATCAGACATACCTACAAGACACAAGGGTATGGCAACCCAGATTACAGTTACCTGTGTACCATACATTACTGTGTGTCAGCACATACATAACATCATGCCTGAGGTATGTGATGTGTGACGACTACAGGTAACAAACAAAAGTGTGTTACCAAGCCATGTGGATATAAACCATACTGTGCAGTTGAGGCATACAGCTTCAGGTAGTACTACAGTCCATACGTGACTTGTATTCACTAGTGTTAACAATCAATAAGCATACATGTACTGCTTTAGCCTGCAAAGGCACACGCCATATGACAACACAGGACTACATCACAACGTATGCCATAGTGATTTTCAGGCCTGGCAATAGCATAAGGACCTTTTGATGGGATTAGAGCTACAACACTACATACCATGGTATACACAGACCCCCACTAGGCTATCACACATATACACATCATTGACACATTCACATACACATTCTCCATCACACACAGTCAACCTCACATAGCATGTGTTGCAACAGGTACATGCGTGTGTGTATCATGTCCTAGGTAGCTGATAGCTGTTATCCATAGGGCCTATGGAAGCATAGACATATGGTACCCTGCAGTACGACACACATGTAATGTAGGCTCCTGTGCCCCTGTCATGCAGAGCCACAGGGGTGATTACCTGGTTGTGTTTCCTATCTCACATGCAATCATCATGGTTATTGATGGCAACTGCTAATGAGGACCTTCAAATGCTGTTGATAGGTGGTTGGTTCCACAGTATGGTATGTGTCTGTGATGATGATGTGCCAGTCAAGCATGTTCTGCTTTTTACATTACAAGGTGTTGATCAGTAGAGTGTGTATCTTGTCTGGTGTTCCATCTGTTTACATGGAGCACATCCAACACCTGTGGGTTTGCCATAGCTTTGTATGTTGGCAGGGGTAGCCTCTGGATAGGCGGTATGCGACACAGTGTACAATTGGTTTGGTAAGACAGTCAGCATAGGGCATCTGTTGGAATCTGGTAACACTCTTTGTGAGGTATGTGTCTGGCATCTACTGTTGCTGTGTATGTGTTCTGAGGTATATACCAACAGGGACATTGTACTCTATGATGGGTGTTATGACTGATGAGTGGAGTGGAACCCTGACCTCTCTTTCCATGGATGACACACATTTACTGATGACATATGGACTGTACTAGGTTTACATGACTAGTATGGCACAGTGATCACCATTAGGGACACTACTGTCCACCTGTGTCCCATAGTTTCTTATCACACCTTCGGTGTTGAGTACACTACCACCTATGTGTTAGTTCATGGGTACAGAGCTTTTAACAACAGGGATGGCAATACATGTACAACATTCAGCTGGAGCGTACATTTCAACAACCACTGGTGTACACATTGATATGCATATCAGCACATATACAGTCCACCTTTCATGGTGGGAATATCAATAATGCTAAGGTTGTGGGGGATACAGTTATGTAATGATATTGCACAGTCTTGTGCAGAATGCATGGAAGGTATTCTCAGCCTATATATGTTTAGCAGGACTCCATATCTGGGAGACTATATACCTAACAAACCATACCCATGGCATTTGAACAGCACATGTCATATGCCAGCACTGTATGCTGTCTTGTTTGATACACACTACAACCTACATATATATATGCATATAACCTGCACCAACATATAAATGTCCACCTTTCACAAACAGTTGCAGTATGTCCCTTGCTCTATGCACATGTTCAGATGCTCAGAAATCAGACACACATGTATCTCAACATATGCGTGTGCCATACAGACACAAGGTCCACACTGTTGTAAGTCCATACACCTCATGGATGACCTGTTGGGCCTTGCTACGACATGGACAGTTGTCACATGTGTGCATACAGTAATAGTACAAGGGTATACATAGCTGCAAATGATACATCACTATGCTAGCCTGCTACAGCGGTTGCCAATGCTAAGCTACACATTATGTGACTATCATGCATGTCTTACTCTGTGACATCCAAGTTTATCTAGGTGTTTGCAATACTCCCCAAAACTGCCATTAAACACAGTACTGTACAGACCATAGATAACATGTTCAGATGTTTGACATGTACTGCTGACCTACAACTGTCACACTTATGTCCCACTTCACACAGCTACCCAACAATTTCTCCATGGCAATACTTATGCATGGCATCAGTGCATACATACCTACTGCTGCCACATATGCATGTATCAGAGGATCTACAGTACTAACCATAACCATCTACTACCTGCCGGTAACTACAAACTGTTACATACCTATATGTCCCTTCCGGGTCCATCTGTGTATGTCATTTTTTTTGTGTGTGTACTGAACCATACTGTTTTTTTTTTTTTTCCTGCTTGGCGTTGTTCGCTATGTTGAACTTGCAATGTAATGATTGCATGTGGGGATAGCAAGTCCTATCTGATTTTATAGGTATCTGCACATGTGCATGTGATGCCCTCTGCACCAATTGTTGCCCAGCATTAGGTAAATGCATACAGCCTGCTGAGTGGTAATTTCAGTACTCACTGTCATAGCAATCCAATGCTATAAATTGCTAAGGTATGTAGGCGTAGCCCTTTCAGATATCCAGAGTGGGGCACATGCTTGTTTGCTGTGGAGACTGTTGTGTAAGTCAGAAGGTTGGTATATGTCTTATAAATGAAGCTAGAGGTGTAGACAGTGATGTACATGTTGTACTCAGACCTGACTGTTGCCACTTCCAACACTGAGCTATCAGTGTAGAGTTTTACTCACCACTACAAATGCTTACACAACATTTATGTGGCTATACTGGGAGTATTAATGTACTGACTTCTGCACGGTTATATTTTTTACTGTTGACATTACCACAGGGTTCGCAGGACAACTGGACAATTCCTGTACTGAGTATGCCTACATACACACTTGGTAGACCCTAAACGCACAAGTATCTTTTAATTGGGAGGGGGGGCTTACATACTGAGAGTATTATGCATTAATGTGTAAATATTATCTTACTGGACTTGCAGGATTGGTGTGTACCTGTGTGTTTATCAGGGCAGGTTGTCTGTCTGCATGGTTCCCACCTGTGAACTTACCCAGATGGTAGCCAGAGGTTACACTGTCATTCTTTGTCTGTGCAACTCACAGGTGTTTTCAGCACTGTTACAATGGCATTGTTATAGTCAGTTGCTACCAGTACATGGCTACATCCATTGGTATTTCTGTGTTATACTCCTACATAAGGGTATGCTTAGGGATGGCCTAAGAAATCTATTTACAGAGTGTGTAACAGCAGTATAGCCTATATGCCTGTGTGTTTGGGCCTCTGCCAGGCCTATGGAACAGTCACATACATCTTTGCATGGTGTCATGGATATGTAGTTGAATGTGAGGTACACCTTACACATAATAGGAACAGTAGGTGTATTCTTCAGTGAAACAGTGCATATGGATTAGTACTCCTTTCATGACATACAAGCAGTGTCTACTGTAATTATTGTCAGTATTCATTGTGTAATAGCTCACCATTCTGACTGACTTCAGTACTTTTCTGTGGGATTCTGAGGGACACAGCTAAAATATGTTTCACAATCAGGGACATTCCTGGAAAGTTGACTGAGTTAAGAGGTTTGGCCTCTGCCCTACTCAAATATGCCAGTGTTTGTGCTGCTATGATACTGTGTGGGGGTTGTAAAGGGCCTCTGCAACATTATTTTCTGCTTGATTGGCTGCTTCTCGCATCACACTCATGTAATGCAATCCCACAACAATTGCTGGTAAAGATCCACAGAACAGGCTTTGTGTTATTGCCTTCCTATTTTTCCTTTACATTCACTCATTGTAATGCATGCTATATTTTTTGCAGCACAAAGTTCTTGTGTATCTGGTGTGGCTTAGTGGTACTTCATGCAGTCTTATGTGTCCAAGGTCTGGGGATCGAGACTGACAAAGGTATTTTAATTTTGCTGCTGAGCAGAACAAGGGCCCTGACCTAGAGAGACTAAGGCACTTTTAAGCAGTTGTAAGCGGGTTTGCATGGGTTTGCGTGATGCGTAGCAATGCTTAGCTAAGCGCACACATGTGCACACTAACTTAATCCCGCTTGCTACTGCTTAAAAGTGCTTACTCCGGCTAACCCCCTCGCTAATTTCTTTGAAAGAAAAGAAAATGGGGAGAAAGGAAAGTGGTGAAAAGGGGGCACAAAAAGGGAAAGACAGTAGGAAAACAAGCTCAGGATGTGCAGGATGGGTGTAGGGAAGGTCCATAGCTGCCCATTTCTTTACCAGCAACAGCTGTGCATATGTTGCAAATTTGGAGTGAAATTTGAAACCTTCCACCCCTGAGAGAGGGGTGAGGACAACAAAGTTTGTTGTACTGCCAATTAGAATTATCAGTGTACATGTCCAACGGACATGTGTGCAAAATGGGCAGCTATGTATGGGGCATAATTTTTTTTCGGGTACAGATTGCCCTTTTTTTTTTTTTTTCAGGGGAGAGTGGAAAGTGAGGTAGAGGAAGTAGGTATATTTGGGGAGGTAGGTTGGGTAGGTAAACAGACAAGACAAACAAGATGCATACAGGGGCGGAGTATGACACATGGGGTGGGTGAACACAACTGATGGAGACGGATGTTTGGAAATCGCAAGCCCATGAGCCCACAGATGGTAACAGTGGAACTGAGATCCCCACCCATGGGCAGTCACCACTGGACCTTTACAGACCCGAGGGTCACTGTGCTGGGGGCTGCATAGGAGGGGCAGGCTCACCCGCGAGTTGCGCCACTCTCACCTCAAGCAGGCATAGGGGATCAGCAACTAAACGCTGGATCTCCCTACTCACCACAACCCGGACCCTTCGGAGGGTAACAGGAGACCCTTCTCTGCCCACGCTTGCAGGGGGTGGGTGAGCCCCATCCCCTGCAGCGCTTCCACCCGAAGGTGGCACAGGACCTATGGAGGAGGGTGGCCTGGGCTGGGCATCAGACCTGCTGCTGCCAGGTGGAACTGCCAGCTGAGGAGGGACAGGTGGGTCCGCTGGTACCAGCCTTCCCATACATTCTGTGATTAGGTGTGTTTAATTACAACATAGACAACAGCATTCCATGTTAGTTGTAACAGCATGCAGTAATATTTCCATTAACCCAACACACCAGGGTTACAACCATTGAACAGCAAGCATAACACATGCATGTATTGAACGACAGTGGACATTACAACAGCATGCAGGGATGATTGGTGGCAACAGGCCACCAAGATTGTGGTATTTTAATGGGACATGCATCAAAGTAAGTGCATATTTTATATAACAATAGGACATATGTCCCAACAAATGTTATGAGATTAGACATACCCACTGAGGTGTGGAATTGCATTGTTTATGCACATGGAGTAGGGTGTAAAAAGAAACCTCCATTAACATCTTATTAGTACTTTAACTGTACACTACATTCCTATGGACTGCAGGTGTATATCCCCTACATGTATTCTTACACTAGGCAACATGCATTTGATTGTGTTATGGGTTTTGCTACTTCATTATATACCTGACTTATATCTGACATAGTAACTGTCCAAGATGCAGATGTTACTGCTACATACTTGTATTAAATTGACTTTATGTACCTGTACATCTGGATGTGTTCACATGCCTTTTTCACTTGTTGTCTACACAACCCTACTTTTCAGGTAGCACACTAACATTTCTGGAGAACACCTTGACAGGCTACTCGTGTGCCAGATTTACCTATGCATGTCAGCCATTTCACAACTGTTGAGGACTGTTGCATACTTCACAGCTACTGGCACTTCCTTCATCCACTTTATATGGGACTGCACTACTGGGGGTTGCCAGCACTTAATACAACAGTAACATTTATTCACTGCAAGGGTACAACAACATTTCTGCATAACTGGCACATACACACTGCAATTATTATACCTTTCTTATTTACATTAAACCTCTTTTCTACAGGCTCTCTCCTTTATTTGACATTACACTGCAACCAGTAGACCTATTCAGGACATATTATACCTTTATTGATAGGTTACAAGACTGTTTTTCAGGCTCACTCACTTTTTATCTATGACAGTGCATGCAGAGATAATATTCCAGACATGTTTTTGCTTTATTCATAGGTTACTACACTCTATTCCTGGCTATCTGACTTATGATATGTAACAGTACATGCAGAGGATTTATTCAGGGAATGAATGTTTTATGCTTCACAGCTACTGCCACTTCCTTCATCCACTTCCTATGGGACTGCACAACTGTGGGTTGACAGCACCTAATACAACAGTACTATTTTTTATTGCAAGGGTACAACATTTCAAAGTAAGTGATACAGACACACTCCAAGTTTTATACCTTTATTAATTACATTGAACACTCTTTTTGACAGGCTCTCTCCATTATTTGTTATTACAGTGCATATGGAAGATATATTCAAGACATATTATACCTTTCTTGATAGGTTACAACACTCTTTTTCAGGCCTTCTCACTTATATGTTATGACAGTACATGCAGGGATAGTATTCCAGACTTATTTTACCTTGATTGGTGGGTTAGTACACTCTATTTCTGGCTCACTGACATTTGTTATATAACAGTACATGCAGAGGATTTAATCAGGACATTTTATTGCAGTATTATTGGGCTGAAACTCTTTTGTCATGCTCACTCACATATATCATGTAACAATACATGCAGAATATTTACTAACCTGCCTGGTGGTGCAGCCTTACCAGCCTATCTTTATAGGCTTGCTGATTCATAGCACGAGCACCTGCAGCTGTGGAGTAAATGATGGGATATTGAGACATACCTATCCATTATTTAGACTATATTAGCTTGTCTTACATACTGCATTCCATGGCTACCTACTTAGTAGTGGGGCATCACGCATTTGACGGGCCTCCTGGATCCACTGGTTCAGAAGATCTTGCTTCCACCTCTACAGGTCTGCATGGTGGTGACGGACCTGCTCACCAGTCCAAGGGATGCCTGTGGCACTGGTGAGTTCATGAGCCAACTAGTTCCAAGCCTCTGCCTTATACTCCGTTCCTTGGAACGGGCCCTGCAGGAGTCGAGTCTCATGCCGATGGACTAGGAGCCAAACCATATATCTTGACTCCTCGATGCCCCAGCGTTGTGCTCAAAAGCGTGTACCCTCTCCAGCACCAGACATTCTAACTACAGATGGGAGCTACAATCAGTTATGGCGGGTATTCCCACCTATGCGGCTTAAATATGCCACATTTCCCGCACTTTTCTGTGATTGGCCATTTTTGAATATTCTCGGCTGACTGCAGATCTGCTTAGCAATTGTTAATCTAACATTTATTACTATATATATGTTAACAGTGGATGTTTCTCCTAAGCTGTCGTGGCTTAGTGGTTCAGTACTTTGATTATGGTGCACAGTGTTCTGGGTTCAAACCTTATCATTGCTTTTTATACTGTCCAGACAGGTTAGGGGGCATGGCTGTGTTTAAGCAACTTTGCTCTACGTTGTTCCACATTGCCCGACGGTGCGCTGGTTGGTGTGGCACGCATCTCCGTGCAAACCTATTGCGCTGGGTAAAGCACTATTTAGCTATGGGCAACTATTTTGTGCTGGGTAAAGCGCAATTTAGTTATGGGCAACTACATTGCGCTGAGTAAAGCGCGAGTTACCTAGGGGCAACTATATTGAGCTGGGTTAAGCGTTGCTTAACTGCGGCCAATTATATGTCAGGTTCCTTTATAAATATACATTTTGTTCACTGATACATAAGCCATTTGAATGCTTTTTAGTAAAAGTTTCATAATATAGGTCAGGAATTATTTCATATACTAATTTGGAACATAAAATAGGAAGGGGAGTGGTGGGACTCGAACCGTGAATGCCTCCTCTTTATGCGAACGTTCTACCACTATGCTATTACTATTTGGCATAATTTGTATAAACATTCCTTATTATGATCTTCCATGTCGAGATTGCTAACTGCAGCTAAGCAATGGGCACACCCGCACACACACGTGCAAATACGGGCAGCTATATTGGGAATTAGAAAAAATTAATGTTTTACTTTTTATAACTGTGCTGGGGTTTACAATGTCAGGGGTGGACATTTGAGCGGACTCGCTCTTGTGTGTTGACATTTTGTTTTTTCACACACTTGCAGGAGCGTAGAACTTTACACTGCTCGGCAGTCGGACACGCCCCCTGCTTGCCTGCATGGTCCGTGTTGGACTTGGGGTTGAGTCAGCATGCCCTCATGAATATTCATGGCATGCTGACATCATACCATTCAACTGCAGCTTCTGAGTAAGACTTATTTAGTCTTACACGGAGGATTTGTGAATCTGGGGGATAGTCTCACTAAATCTACACCACCAAAATCCATACATAGTAACACAAAAACATTCGCCGAGGCTCTCAATAATAATCTGTTTAAGCAACAGAGACCTCCAAAGCAGAAATGCAAACAATCTCCATCCCCCAACACAACCCAAATGACACATAGCCCACAGGCTCAGTGTGCCACTCAACCACAGCCAAGAAGGCAAAACAACGTACCCAACACACTAGTCATAGATGACTCTATAGTCAGGCACACTGATGTCCCACGCCCCAGGCTAAACAAGGAGAAGGTTACTGTCAGCTGCCTGTCAGGTGCCAGGATCCGTCACATAACCCATGCACTCAGGTCACTCCACAACAAGTACAAATATGACTCTGTCATTGTCCATGTTGGTTTGAATGACCTGAGACATACCTCCCTGAACTACATGAAAAGAGACATGGCAGAGCTCTCCAATCTTGTTGCCCAGGCAGGTATGACCCTAGCTCTGAGTAGTATTCTGCCATCGCCCAGAATGATACCGCAGTACAAGGACAAAATGATTGCCTTCAACAATTGGCTAAGCTTCTGGTGTCATTCTAAGGGGATCCAGTATCTGTCTGCTTGGGATGACATGGTCGACAGACCATGATGCTTTGCCAGAGATGGCCTGCACCTGTTGCCCTTGGGATTCCGGATACTGGCTAAGGCTCTTGCCGCCCCTATAGTGCCTTTTTTAGGCAAAATTCAAATGACAAATTCACCACTGTAACAGGAATAGGCAAGCAAAAACTGAGGGTAATGCTACTCAATGCTAGAAGTCTAAATCTCAAAATGCACTCACTCGAGGCACTCCTTAAAATGGAGAACATCGATATTTGTGCAATGACTGAGACCTGTTTCAAGGCTCCAGAGAGCACCCCTGCACTACCAGGCTATAACTCATACCACACTTTTCGGCCATGTAACCTGGACTGAAACACCAAAGGCGGAGGTGTGTCCATATTCATTAAGGATATCCACACCTCCAGGCTAGTTGCTCAGCATAATGCATCCAAGGTTATCCAAGTGCAACTAACTATGGACAAAACTGCAATCCAAATTGTAGTTTGCTACAGATCCTCCACAATGCCGCAGGATTCCCACTCCTCTTTTCTTGATGTACTGGAAAATATTAGGGTTCAATCAAACACCCTAATAATGGGCAATTTCAACTACCCCACCATTAACTGGGAAAACTACTCATGTACCAACTCCTTAGCTCAACTCTTTCTGGAATTCATAAACTCCAATGCCCTGAATCAGCTTATCCACATCCCCACCAGGGGCAAAAATATCCTAGACCTAGTCATTACCAACATGAGTGACTGGTGTTCTACAACTGAAGTCAACTTCTCGTTGGTCCGATCTGACCATAAACCAATCACCCTTGATATCCAAATCCCGCCCCCACACCCCATTAAGGAAACCATGGTAAAAAAATTCTCCAAAGCCAACTTCATGCTTCTTAAGACAGAAGAGGTGAACTTCATGACACCCATGCAGATGGACAATACAGTTACAACTGCTGAATCATACACAAATGCACTCTATAAGCACTTACACAAGTGCATGGATCGTGCTATTCCAAACAGAACTAAGATGCTATCCTCCAAAAAAAGGAAGCCAATCTGGTGTTCCTCTGCCATAAACAAACTGTACAACAGAAGAAAGAAACTGTTGCAAAAGAGAGCAAAATCCCATGAGTGGAGGAGCTCCCTGGTCAGCCTCAGTAAGAAGCTGAGATCCCTTATAAGATCCTCCAAAGCTTGCTACGAAAACAAAATCACCACTAATTCTAAGGACAAACACAAAGCATTCTATAGCTATGTCAAGAATCTCGATGGCAACACCCAGATCTGCTCTTTGTTACAGTACAATGGCATGAAAATTACAGAAACAACTGATATTGCCAACATCCTGGCAGATAGGTTCAATGCTAACTTTAGACCCCCACCCCTAAAGGATCCATATCTATACAGGAAGAATGCAGAGTCCCTGTAATCAGAACTATGCAGGTAAAAGCTGCACACTTTAAAGCCAAAAACACAGCATCTATGGGACTGGACAACATCCCAGGCTGCATTTTACATGAACTTCAGAATGAACTGGCTCCCCACTTAAGTACCATGTTCAATAATAGCCTTGCATCAGGCTTTGTGCCCACTGAATGGCGCACAGCAACAGTTATCCTACTCCACAAAGGGGGAGCCACCACTGATCCTGGGAAATATCGACCTATTAGCCTGATGAGCCTGGTCTGCAAGGCCATGGAACGTATCATCATGGAACTCATAAACAAAGACATTGGTAACATCCAAACTCTGGATCCCACCCAGTTCGGGTTTGTGAAAGGCAGATTATGCCTCCTGAATCTGATCAACTTCTTTGAGGCAGTCACCAAAGCCGTAGTTGAGGGTAAGGTGGTTCACACAGCCTATCTTGATCTCGCCAAGGCTTTCAACACCATCCCCCATTCTGGAATTATAGCTAAACTCAATAAACTAGGTATAAATCCCTACGTCACAAGATGGGTTGCCAACTGCCTCACTGACAGAACCCACACTGTAAAAGTTGCAGACTCCAAATCTGACCTCAAACCAGTGACAAGTGGAGTACCACAGGGTTCAGTCCTGGGACCTCTCCTGTTTGGTATCTACTTCTATGAAGTACAGGCTAACACATAAGGTCTCTGGCTAATGAAGTTCACAGATGACTGCAAACTAGGAGCCATAGTCAAGTCTCCATATGATGTGGACATCCTTCAGAAGGGCCTCGCTGAGATAGATGACTGGTGTCAGAGCCATGGCCTCAAGCTCAATGCCAAAAAGTGCAGTGTCATCCCCTTTGTTAAAAACACTGTACCCATGAACTACCACATAGGCAGCAATCTACTTAACACCAAATATGTGATAAGAGACCTTGGGACCCAGGTGGACATTTATCTCTCCTTTGATAGTCACATCACCACAGTAGTCATGAAGTCCTTCTACGTGGCACACCTTCTCATAAAAGGATTCTCATCCAGGAAAAAAGAGGTCATTGTTCACCCTCTACTCGACACACATTAGACCCATTATAGCATACAACGCCCCTTTTGGAATGTAGCTCACAAGACATATGCAGCAGCTGGAAAGGCCACACAAGTACCTCTCAAAGAGGATTACTGGCCTCAAACAAATGCCCTACACTGACCATCTCAAAAAACACCAGCTTTATTCTGTAGCATATCACCTACTCTGAGGTGATCTCTGCCTAACATATAAAGCTATGTCAAACCCAGAGCTGTTGGACATGCTACGCCTAAAGAAATCCCAATCCCTCCAAGCTACAAGCTCTAGGGACCAAAACCTTGTTACCACAGTAAACAGGACATGCTGGAGGGACAGATTCCTGTCCCAGAGACTTCCCATACTCTGGAACAGGCTACCCATCCATGTCAAGCAAAGTTTTTCATTAGCACTCTTTAAGAAAAATCTTGATGAGTGGATGGGAAATAGGAAATACACCCCAGCAATCACTTCTGTGTCTCTGCTCGACAGTGGCACAGGAAAATAACTTTCTTGGGTGGCATAAGCCAGGGAACCTTGTTGGCTATGCTTACGTAGGCCCTTTGGCCAATAGCCTAGTAGCTACCCATGAACCTATGAATCTGTGAACCATTATCTGTACTTTAGGTAATGACAAATAATGTTAAAAGGGACAGACAACAGCTCACATGTTAGCAATACTGGGGATAGTTGATTTTCAAACAGCAACATAATGATATAACAAAATGAGTGTAAATATTTATTCAAACACCCTCTTTTAAATTATCACTTAACTGAATTCAAACTCTGCATTACCTACCTTTTTCTCTAAATCCACTGTACTTACACCTTGTGCCACAGAGAAAGTTACTTAACAGGTACATTTTCTTCACTGAGTACTAGCCAAAGTGTTGACAGCTGCACAATAGTGCCAGGTTCATTTGCATTACAGAAGGCCCAAATTAAATTTTTCTCTTTTTTCATTAGGAAATGAACTGTGTTTGCACACTGCCAACTGGGGCTCAAATATAAATGACAATGTAAAAAATAATAAAAACATGTAAATTTAGATGTTTAATGAATGAATATATGTGGCAAGAAACAATGTTGTTATAGAATTAGCTTGACAAAGTCATCCTTTTCACATCTGCTTCCACCATCACATGTAGCATTTAAGTTACACATAATCAGGAATTCATGTAATAGCAATTGCTCAGAAAGAGGACACACCGACAATGATAGGAAGTCATTCTTGCCACAGAACATACAACTACTCATGACATCAAAGTTTACAATATATTTTATAACTGGCATGATGACAAATAGTGACATCTGGATAATTTATCCAGCATATATGACACATATGTCCACATTATTCATGCTACTTTTGTGTTAGCACACTTTAAAAAATGTCATATCTTGCAACATCCATAGCTCATATTGTTAGTAATAAGAAGAAGTGACTTTATAACAAACACACCTATGTAGAAAGTATACATTCACATATAGTACAGGTAAAATACTTAGCATGTATCACATACTTTATCCTGTTTATTTCATAAGCAACATTGGGTGTGAGTAGTTATTCTAAATCCAGAAATGAAAACATTTCTGTAAACAAGACTCAAACACTGTATCACCTGTATCTACACTCACCTCACAGTACACATGGTGCCACAGAGATATTTACCTGACAGGTAGAATTTATTCACTTAATGCTATATACAGTGATGACATCTACATACTGATGCCAGATTCATGTGTACTATAGAAGGCAGCCCAAATTAAATTTTTTACATTTTTTTTCCTTAGGAAGTGCTAGGGATCACTGCCAATCCAGACTGCACAATGCCAAATGGTACACAAATGATGAAGAAAAAAGAAAAAAAGTTTTACTGAAATACAGGAAACATTTTGAAACAAGAGGTTAAAATGTACAGCTTTGATATTTCCTCAGCTTTCTTCTGATTCACTATGAACATATGCTCCTTAAACATCATTATGTTCACACAAACACGGTTACCATCTATGGATTAGAACTCCAGGACACTAGGGCATTCAGAAGACACAATTGAGATTCTTATCAGTATATGCCACACGCACACATATTTATACTGTAAAGATAAAAAGGAATTTACATATATTCCAGATAGGACATATCACCGATTGATATTACAGATGCAACAGAAGCAAGTTCTAACCTTTGTCTTGTGTAATTTGCAGTTAGATGTGTGGGTTGTTGTAATACTGGCAACAGAAAAGATAATCTTTCCTAATACAATATAAAATAAAAAAATGAAGAATGCAGCTCTTTTCTTCTGTTTATTTTGTTTACATAACTCCCTTATCTATGCTTCCTTAATCAGATTTCTGTATGCAGTTGATATATGTTTCAATGAGTAATCTACTTCCTTACAACTGCAGACACAATGTACTCAGAAGCAGAAACTGTGGTAATTAACAATTCATATACATGTTTGGAATGTTGCTCACCTAAGTCAGACAATGTAGTTGCAAGCTTTTTTGTAAGTCCTTCCTCCCTGACATACCCTTGGTAAGTGTACATCAAAGAGGACTTTCAGTCAAAACCTGATTGATACTGTAGTCAGACTATTCATTCACACTTGCAAGCACTTAGCAAGTAACACTTTTCAATGATAATCCTTGCAGAAGTAGGGCATGGGTATGCAGTCATGTAGGTGTTACATCATGTTAATACTCTCTGCACTTAGTGCAGATTTTGGAATTCATGAACATTAATGTGTTCACACCTCATCTGCATACTTGCAGTGCTGAGATGGCTGAATCTTCACTATATAAACATAACTGAGTAGGTATGGAACTTGTTTCATGGCAGGGAGACTGTTTGGATCAAGAAATCATGATACTTCGACTTACTGCTGCTTGCTTTGAAAAACTGTTACTTTCACAACTAACTTTCAAAAATAACTTGCTGCAAAGGTAAGATGAAGTTATAAAAAATTATATATTTTAATCTTACTTTTAGACTGCATTTCGTAATGCAAGATTTGCTTTACTGTCTGTATTATTCTCAGTATCTGTTTGCATGGGGATGTATCCCACAGTTATTTCATGACCAGACAGTATTTTTTTTACATAATGACAGTTTAATGGAAATTTCAATCTTGAATGCTGATCACTTTGTTGAGAAGATGGTTATATTATTTATTATCAAGGTCATGACGTTTTGCATTATTTGCACAATCTATTATGTTAAGGCTCTGATGACTACCTGTCTGAAATTCATTGAAGTGGATATCACTCCAAAAGCTGTTAAGCATTTTTCCTTGACAGGTGTACATTATTTTTGGTAATGCTGCAATGTAATACAAAGTGACAGAAATGTTTGTCCTGCTATGAATTTATTATGAAATCCTTTCTTTCTTTTGCATTGGGGAGGGAGAAGAAACCTGTATTAAGTTATGTGTACTCATATGGGGCCTTCCTGTTTTGTTTCAAAAACTGCCAGGTATGCTATATAAAGAAATAATTGCCATATACATGCAAACAACTAAATGCCTGACCAATAAGATAATGAGCAGGATGCAAGTAGGTACTGTACTATAAAGAAACTAAAAAAAGATGTGTGTGTGTGTGTGTGTGTGTGTGTGTGTGTGTGTGTGTGTGTGTGTGTGTGTGTGTGTGTGTGTGTGTGTGTGTGTGTGTATATATATATATATATATATATATATATATATATATATATAGGTTTACAATTATAATGTCGAAGTTCACAATGTAAAACTACCACATCTGCGATTTAAAAAAAAAGTGACAATCAGCGTATAAATCAGTTATAATGCTGAATTTAACAGTGGCGCAAAATGAGTGCGACTCCATTGACTTTTTGTTTTATTTGCATAACAATGCAGTGTACCGTTTGCTCTAAAAAAACGCTAACAGTAATATTTTTGCAGGGGGGCAAGCCCCCCGGCACCCCTCCTTGGGGGGGGCTGTACCCCCTGCAACTTATTTATTCTGACTCTGAGATCATACTACAGTGCAGAAAAGATGAATCTCCCGATCAGCGCTGTCCAGCGATCTGAATAAAAACATCACCCACGAATAAACAAATGTGGAGTGGCATTTGATGAACAGGGAACTCACAGACATGACGGTTGGCAATATGGGAATTGGCCAAATAACATTCACATTCCCATGTTTGCCAAACCGTCACTCTGCATTCTGATTGTAAACTACATATATATGTATGTATATATATTTAAAGCACCAACATAGAAGCTATAATGAACATGGACACAAAAACCAGGTTTCCCTCCTCCAAGAAGAGCTTCTTCAGTATTAAATTGCATTCTATGATGTCATCAACTTGTATAACTTTTCTGGGAGAAAATTTGAATTTTTGCAAATAAAATGAAATTAATAAACTCTGAGAAATTGGTAGAAGCAATAGATGATCACTAAATGTATGGCTGGCCAATAAATATAAAATAACTAAATAATTAAGTACATGAATAAAAAGGAAGGTATTTATACACAGTTAAAAAACTGTAATAAAATGTAGTGTCACCAATTGGCTAAACAAAATATTGCTTACAAATAGTACACAAAAAGCAGTTCATTTATGCATAGAAACAAAAAACATAATTACTTGCCATTATTTACTGAAAATTATGTATAAGAAACAATATATTTCCTATGGATTCACTTTATAATCTCAAAATACTGAAATATCAAATTTCAGTATTTTGAGACTATAAAGCCAAACTTCCAAAATAGTGAAACCCCGTAACCGAGAATCTGGAAATGTCAAATTTGCGGTTGTGGTGGTGCACTACTTGATGTGGGATGTATTGTGTGCCTGACTTACGGTTTGGTATGTGGATATGGTTGGAGATTCAGGTAAGTGAATATTTTTTTAAGGGCTTTGGGTAGGGATTTGAATGTATGTGAGTGTGTTCGGATGTTGTAGTTGTGGGTTAGGGTAGGTAAGAGTATGAGTGTGTAATTGTTGAAAGTGGTGGTGTTTGTACATTTGTGATGTGTGTGTGTGGGGGGGGGCTCTAAAGTGTGTAGTGGTGAGTTTGCTGTCTTTTTCTGTTTGGTGCAACCTCGAAGTTAGTATATATAAGTAGTGGGGGTGTGGGGGCACAACCCCCCACATGGGGGTGCAGGGGGGCTTGCCCCCCTGATTAGATGTAGGGTAGGTTTATTTATTTGTATTGTTCTGTGTGTGTTTTGTTTGTTTGTTGTAATGTGGGGAGGTTGGTGTATGTCTTGTCTGGTGTATGGCGTGTTTACCTTTACTGTTTTGACTTTCGCAGTTTTGAGGTAGATTTTGGTTTTTCAGCTTTATAGTTTCAAGATACTGAAATTTGATATTTCAGTATTTCAAGATTATAAATTGAGTCCATTTACTATACATAACACCACTAATGTGCTCATTTTAAAATCATGTTAGTAATAATAAAAAGCTTAAAGCCTAAATATAATACAGAAAGTTTTAATATGATATACTTTTTTGTAATAATTCAAATAAGCCTTTACCACAAATGGCACCCAAATTTATAATCCACTTTTTTAATGTGTAAAAATCACATCTTGTCATTTCTAGTAGGTGAACTAGAGTTAACCTTGTCAATACCTATAAAGCTAAAAGTAGCTTCCCTGTGAATTTTTGATATAGTGCTAATGCACTGCATTGCCTATGTATCTCACATCACTCAGATGACTGGATAAACACTGTTTAAACATTCTAGATGTCTCCCCAACATAAAAAGTCCCACATTGACAGATAGCTAAATTAATAACCCTTTCAGTTGAACATGTAATAAAGTCATTAATATCTGATGCCCTTTGAATATTAATTAAAGATAATGACTTGGTTTTTGTGACATTCTTGCAAAAAATGAATAAATAATGATAATAAAAATAATTACTACAAGGGTAAAATAAAAAAAAGGTTTCATACTAAAAAAAGCTGTCTAGAAATTTCAACGTATGGATCATTAAAACCTGACAGATGATTAGCAATAGTTTTTCCCTTCTATGTGAGTAGCAGCATTTTTGTGGTACTATATTACTATAAAAATTGCTCCTCTTAATATGGCCCAACATTTGTCAATAATTTACCTAATTTTTAATAGATCATTGCCATAAGTAATAAGTAACAAGCCTCAAATATTCTGAGCCATAAGTCTTCTTTTGTTTCCTATACCACAGCAAGTTTAGTTTGGTTTGAGTAGCTAAATTACTTTTAGCTTTAAGAACATTAACATGATTATATCCTCTCATACAAAATGTATTACTAATATCAGATGCCTGTTGATTCCATTCATGTTCATTACTACAAATACATCTAACCCTTAACATCTGTGAATAAGGTATATTTTTACTTATAAGATGGGAATGACCACTAAATGCATGCAACAAAGAATGTTTACTAAAGAACTTATGATATAAAATGGTATCAATGGTGCCATCCAACACTTTTGTCATCGAAACATCCAAAAAACCAATACTGAACAATTACAATTGGTCATAAATGTAAGTCCCATATCATTGTCATTAAGATAAATTGTGATAAATGACATGAACTTATTCATATTGACATCCCAAAAAACCCAAGCATCATCAAAGAAACATCTCCAGATACAAAACAAAATGATGCAGTACATTCAGGTAATCTAAAACTGGAAAAATAAATAAAAAAACACCTAAATGAGGGCATACGATGTAAAATTCCATCTTTATTAAAAATCATAAAACTCTGTATTAGGTGGTTTCATCCCTGCAACCAGGGACTTCATCAGAATGCATTTCTCCTACTTTCTGTAACAATAAATATCCATCCTTCTTACACCATTGGTTAGATCATTCACCAATCACATTAGTAAAAGCAATATTAAACCAAAAAAAAATGTATTATTGTATGAAGTCAGTGTTAGCAAGTTTAATAGTAAAATTATTTTTGCAATACATTTTAAACAAATGAAAGGACCACCACATCTAATATAATACCCTACCCTTTTATTCTTCCAATATTTTTTGAAATCAAATCCTAGAAATATTGAAGTATCTACAACCTGTTAGCTTTTTCTTTTAATACAAGTGCTATAGAAACAGTATTATTTAACCCGGGGTGGGGGGGGGCATCACCACTAACCTTAGCTGCCATTGAGTTACTCTCTTTCTTAATATATTTTTCCAGCTCCAGATAACCAGCTGGGAACCAAAAGGATTATGATCCATATAATAAACAGTTTTTGAAAAAAAAAAACAACATATAAGTCATCAATAATAGGTGCAAATTTAGTCACCATCACAGTACATCTTAACTGTAAAACAAAACAACAAGAAAAAAATTGTCATCAAAATATAAACATTCATTTCCAACATAATAGAAATTAGGTTCAGCAAAAATTCAATAAATTGTAAAGGATAGATACATTTCTGTTCTGTCTAATCAGTATTTCATACCCTGGATACCCATAGAATAAGGTATATATGTATAAAGGCTTTCTATATCTAAAGTGCTTAACCATGTCATGTTGAATACCTATACATCATCCATCAATAACTCAGCACTGTTACAATACACCAAAAGAGGTTTTAATAAAATTACAAAAACTCAGAAATGGGTTCAGTAAGAGAGGCCATTCCTGAAACAATCTGTCTACCCAGAACTGGATTAACATTTGTGAATTTTAGGCAATAAGTAAAACCTTAGACTTATTCTATATTTAACCACCAACTGATTTCTAACTTCAGTGGGTATAAGCTGATTAATATTAATAACTATTTCATTCAAAGAAGACTCAATATATTTTTTAAAAATACTTATTGGATTTCAGATTTGCATATGTTTGTAAATCATTTAACTGTTTGTAAGCTTCCAATTTATAGTCTTTTTTACCCCATAACACAACTCCATCCCCCGGATTCATGAAGTTCGGCGCAAGGCCGGTGTAAGGCTTGCACCGGCCGTGCGGTGTATATATGGAGTAGTAGCGCCATATGCATATTAATGAAGGCACGCAGCCACCACAGCCACGTGCATAGGAAACGTGCACGAGTGCATGGGGCGTAACAAAGTTGCGGAGGGAGGCGTGTCAATGTCGGCTGTCGATGAGCAACCTAAACTGCTGAATATTATAGTCTGCCTGCAGTAATAATCGCACCTATCAGTGTCCGTGGAGACTGAAACGTATACAAAGCATGCAAGATAGTCCCTGCGAACAGAAAATGAAGAAGCAAACACAAATGCACGATAGGGAATAACAGGTCCCTACCCTTGAACAAATGACAGAAAAACCGTGTGCCCATAGTCCAACGTAGTGTTGATAGCTATACCATGTGGAAGTGAAACATATCATATGCTAGAGCGCCGCCAGGAGGTATGTCCAGCCCAATGGAGAGGGTCACCAGCTGACCCATAATGTGAGGGAGGGTACATAGCTGTGCAGATGTGTCCATAACAAAATACACGAGGAGAAATGTAGATATATGTAGTGACTGTCTGTCCGAATCATATCCCACAAGGGATGTAATAGTCACATACAAAAGGTATGTCTGTATCCCACATAACAAATGTGATAGGGAATAGAATACACATGTAAATGAATCAGGAGCATAGAAACAGCTACAACAATAAGGACACATGTAGGCTGAAAGGAACAGTATGACCCGTACCATCAACTAAGAATACCACCTGTCCCACTTTGTGAGCGACAGTACCGCTGCGGCCAGATGTGTCCTGACACAAGCTTGTAAACATGGCAAATGTGCAGAGATTATAGGACATAATTATCCCTCAGACGTCATGTAATAGTGGCATTAAACAGTTGTTCTCCACATGTATATTACATAAATGTCATAAGAAAAAAAATAAGCCACCGAAATGCTACAACACTAAAGCTTAGATATAGGCAAGAGTTGTAAGTTCTATCTGCCGAACTGACCGTGGGTATGTGTCGGCATGTAAAATGTGTTGTGTCCACCGCAAATGTTACATTGTGGCCAATTGAAAAGGTGGAAACAGTACCGTAGACTGTGGGGAGGCATTGTCCACAACAGTCAGATATGTGGAAGGAATAGCATGGACATAGGAAAAGGTGCCATCCCCCCAATGAGTACAACAGGTCTGCAAAACCCGGGAGTCATCGGTAGAAGCCAAACTAGTATGTGACACAGCGGCAGGTAGTACCGGGTATACCAACTAAGTAATGAAAGTGAAGTATGGTGTACCTATGTGTGTGAGGTATAGCGTGGGAAGCAAACATGGCAGGGTAGTCCACACAACCATAAAGGTACCCGACACCTGTAGGGCAGTCAATGTGCTACTCTGGCCGTGTCATGGCCCAACAACAAAAGTAGTGAGCTATCGGATGTGAGTAATTTGCATGTGAGGGGTGGATGGGTAATGCTAAAACCAGCAAAGGCGATACTGTGTCGTATGCAGAAAAGGTGAACCAGAGGTATAGGAGGGAGCAGCGGGTGAAGTGGACATAAACACAAACACATGGAGAAACAGCTGCAAGACAAGCAGACAGGTCATAGTGTAGAACACAATCCCACAAACATATGTATCATGTAAATGTGCGATCAAAATGTATAGATATGTCACCGTCATATACCCACAGGTTGGTCCTGATGGAACTGGCCATAACAAATGCAACACACCTGGCTGCATAATGGGCTACCCAGCATACCCTCTACATCACACAACCCACCCCCGTAACAGAACGTCCACCAAATCCACCCGTACGTGGCCCACTGGTTCATTGCAGACACAGCTACACATACCGACCCCTACGCATATGTAGAAGATATTGTCACCCTAGGCAGTGTCAGGATAGCAAACCATGTATTCCCTGCATGTTAAACCCCCTGCACATTTTCATAAAGCCAAAATACATTTCAATATCGTTTTTGTGTGGAATGGTCCAATTTCTGGAATATCCCTTACGGGATAAGTAACCTGTGTAAATAGTAGAATGGGTATGACGACAAGATGTCCAATCCTGTAGATATCTGGACACAAGTCAGAACGTGAAGTAGAGGTCCAAGACACTGTCCAGACCTGAGTGGTCATGCATAACCTAGTACCCAGGATAAAACACCTTCCCGTGACACACGTGTCCCCACACAAATATGCGGGAGAATATATTGCACACTCGCATAGTGGCAAATGGCAGAAGGGTGAGGAAGACACCCGACATTAACAGGATAACCCTGATGAAGTGTGAGGGATACCTAGTGTGTGCCGGCGTGACCGACCATACCTGACAACCTGTGTGAGCTAGATATCTGGACAGAGCCGTGAATACAAGTGAGACAAAGGTACAACAGCAGGTACAATATGCAAAGATAGCTGTTAGAAGTTATTCATGTATGTGCAGTCTGAGTACCGGAAGTCCACTGGAAGAAGTGTCCAGTAACAGCGGAGGCCCGGGTAGAAAATCTCCACAAGCAATACAAGGAAATAAAGGCTACATAATGTTAAAGGTAAAATACAAGAGTAAAAGGCATACAGTCAGGAAATACACATGCATAAAATGTGCATAATAAGACAGTGCAAATCCAGAGTTTTGTAGTGGTAATACAGAAATTTACAACAATGACATACTTGGAGTCAAGTGAGTGTCAGCTAAGTCTGGTTAAGCTGGAGGGTAGAGAGTAGCAGGAGTATGGAGAGCTCAGAGGAGTGAGATCCCTAGAATGTATAACATGTGCAAGCAGGAATATATCCATGTGGATGGATAAACATAGATATATCATAGAATGACAGTTTGCACAATGGCATTAATGTCCGGAGTATGAAGTCTGAAACTCAACTGTCTGCCAACACGTCCCGACATCTGTCTCTAATGCCGAGCTACTGCTGTGCCAGAACACAACAGCGTATTACAGAGGTTCATACCATATCACTCAACTGTCCAGATATTCGCAGAATGACCAGAGTGTTGGCTCATATTGTTGTGTGCCTCTGACAATCTGTGTCTGTCCGGTAAATAGGTGTGGATTGACGTCACGAAATAATGAGGATTAAGTATAACACTCCACACCCCACAGAAGAGTCATGATAATGTAAAACCTAGTATTCTATCAATGTTATAAGCTTGTAAGGAAACTAGTTAAAATGTGTCCCTCTTACTCCCCCCATCATGTAGGGTTTGCGCAGATTTGTTGCTCAAAGAGGTTGAGAGGTATGGTCCGTACATATGTACAGTAACAACCCATGACATTTGTGTAATGTACAACTGCATACCTGTAGTCACATCATGTCCAAGAAAATAATCCCCGTATGAATGAATACAGGTAATAGTAAAATGTGAATGGGAAACATACAGAACTAGTGATACTAGGTGGACAGGTGAGAAGAAAGACGTCAGGACAAATGACAAAACATGTACAAGTCATAAGCATGTACTTCGACAAATGTGAATGACAACGTAAGCCCTGTGAAAGTCAATGTGGAAGGTTAATAGACTCAAAAGAAATGTGTCCCTCAGGGTGTCATGCAGTGTCACTGTTACAATGTCCAGTCCTCCATACTCGTACGTGAGCTCTGCCACTGACGGAAAGCGCAAATACCGGCGTACACATAAGGTACATGATAGAATAATTAGTGAGGATAAGCACCTGTTGGCCTTTGTGAGGAATACAACCCTCTGGGTGGGTGTGTCCTGCAATATAAATGTAATGGCATCTGGCCTGTGATGACGCCATACAGTGTGTGTATTGGTGTCAGAAAATTGATATCTTGTATCAGACACATACTCCGCAACTGTACAGATTTACGCAGAATGTGCAGAGTTTGCCTCATATGTTTGGTGTGTTCCTCTTAAAATCAGTACCATTCTGGCAAATTCCTGAGAACTGAAGTCATTAAATAATGACAGACATGTGAGTTTAAGACACCAAATCCATCAGAAAAGTCATACTAATGCAAAACCTATTATTGTGTCAACTATCTACGTTTGTAAGAGCAATATTTAAATTCTGCCCCTATGTGTCCCACTATCAGTTAAGGCTTTGCCCAGATGTTTGCTCTAGGAGGTTGAGTGGTATGATCAGAAACAGATACATGTGTGAGGAAACAGCATTATCGACTGCAAGATAACTCAGAAGGTATGAAAAGCGCTGCAGTAGGACGTTCAGTACTGTCCGCAGGTATGTGCTGACATGTCAAATGACACAGCAGTCTTCATGAAGTACCTATAGGGCTGTCACCTTTACAAAAGATGATAGTGGGACATACCCACAGCCATGCACACAGCACAAATAGACATACACACAGCAAAACTAGGCCATGATACATGAAGCCTCCGGCCGGTACGAGTAGAGTGAGAGTACAGCAAGGATAGATGTCTGCCAAGCTATACAGCAAACGCCTGTAAGGGCATGTAACATCGCCCGTAACACAAACGTTGCACGGACAATGTTGGGATTTGCAACATACCCCATTGGTATGTGAAAGCTATGCAAATATGCGATACATGAAACAGTCAGCTGTCCATGCAAGAGCAGAGTTATGTGCAGAAATTATATATATATATATATATATATATATATATATATATATATATATATATATATATATATATATAGATACAGACATACAGACACACACACACACACACACGTGGCAGGGTTGTGAGCAGAACACGAATGTAACCACTGTACCACACAACAGCATTACGCAGTGACAGAACGTGCAACCGTGATTAGTAGATCACGGCAATCACACAGGCATACGTCTAGCCTGTAGACAGCGGCATCAAAGGCAAAGATGCTGCACAGATGTTATGGTGAGTGAATACTGTAAAAACAATGTACTGTTGTCATGCAGCTGGAAACACACACACACACTTGGCATAGCTGGAATCGAACATACACCTAACTACCCTATCACACTACAGCATGACGCATTTACAGAATGTGCTACCGAGATTACTAAACACAGCAGTCCCACAGGCATTCTTCTAGGTGCGTGGTGACATCCACAAAGGCGAAGACGTCAGCAGGATATATCTTTGGTGTGAAGCATCTAAAAGCATAACCTGAGTCCCCAGGCAGACGGGAGCATGCGCACACACACACACACACACACACACACACACACACACACACACACACACACACACACACACACACTTGGCAGGTCTGGGAGTCGAACTTACACCTAACTACCCTATCACACTACAGCTTGACACATTTACAGAACGCGCTACCGAGATTACTAAACACAGCAGTCCCACAGGCATTCTTCTAGGCGCGTGTCAACATCCGCAAAGGCAAAGACATCAGCAGGATATATCTGTGGTGTGAAGCATCTAAAAGCATAACCTGAGTCCCCAGGTGGATGGGAGCATGCGCACACACACACACACACACACACACACACACACACACACACACACTTGGCAACGCTGGGAGTCGAACATACACCTAACTACCCTATCACACTACAGCATGACGCATTTACAGAACGCGCTACTGAGATTACTAAACACAGCAGTCCCACAGGCATTCTTCTAGGAGCGTGTCGACATCCGCAAAGGCAAAGACGTCAGCAGGATATATCTGTGGTGTGAAGCGTCTAAAAGCATAACCTGAGTCCCCAGGTGGACGGGAGCATGCGCACACACACAAACACACACACACACTTGGCAGGGCTGGGAGTCGAACATACACCTAACTACCCTATCACACTACAGCATGACGCATTTACAGAACGCGCTACCGAGATTACTAAACACAGCAGTCCCACAGGCATTCTTCTAGGTGCGCGTCAGCATCTGCAAAGGCAAAGACGTCAGCAGGATATATCTGTGGTGTGAAGCATCTAAAAGCATAACCTGAGTCCGCAGGCGGATGGGAGCATGCGCACAGACACACACACACACTTGGCAGGGTGTCGAACATACACCTAACTACCCTATCACACTACAGCATGGCGCACTTACAGAACGCGCTACCGAGATTACTAAACACAGCAGTCCCACAGGCATTCTTCTAGGCGCGTGTTGACATCCGCAAAGGCAAATACATCAGCAGGATATATCTGTGGTGTGAAGCGTCTAAAAGCATAACCTGAGTCCCCAGGCAGACGGGAGCATGCACACACACACACACACACACACACACACACACACACACACACACACACACACACACACACACACACACACTTGGCAGGGCTGGGAGTCGAACATACACCTAACTACCCTATCACACTACAGCATGACGCATTTACAGAACGCGCTACCAAGATTACTAAACACAGCAGTCCCACAGGCATTCTTCTAGGCGCGTGTCATCATCCACAAATGCCAGGACACTGGCAGGGATTGTATAGAGAGTGTATGATCAGACATAGTACTGTCCCACGGTAGCCAAAACGGAA
>NC_056736.1:478060488-478148608 GCF_019279795.1 Protopterus annectens | reverse complement strand
ACTGACACGACTGACGTGTTTGTGTCACACACATGTCACACCCATTACGCATTGGATATCATCACCATATATGTTTGTCACCTCATTACAGTGCTCATACTCCATGTGAATGCTGTCTTGCTGTGGGCACGTCTATTTGCCTGCACTTGTGTTCTTACCTATCTGCACATGCCTGGATGTGTCCACGGTAATACTGTTGACCTTGATGCTGTGTATATGTCACATATCAACACAGACACAGCCGTAATGGACTTGAGCAGTGACATTGCACACATACGCATGGACACCTGTACATGCATGTGTTTTGCCATATACATCTACACAGCACTGTACAACTGTTCAACATCCTGCCACGGATCGCCTGTGCTGCACATGTGATAGACATGGGACAATGGCTAGTCAGACGTCATTCGCAGGGATGGTTATCAACCATAGCATGTGCGGGCAAGTTTCCAAGCTGTAACAGACAGCCATTATGCCACCGCAAGGTACATCAGTGCCACATTACTGATCCAGTCAGTTGATAGTACATCTACCATGCGGCCATCACACCATGTATGACTGGGATGACATGTGCAGCTTTGATGGACAGGGTTGCATGGTATGGCGGGAGTATGTCACATATATGGCACAGGGATCTGTCCAGCCTGTGGTGATCCTAGTATTAGGAAGGTGGCTGTCCATGACATATGTCTTACAGATCAGGATATGGACGTGTAGCATGTCCATCATCATGGTGTAGCAAATGTCTTTCTGCAAAGTAGACAGCCTGCTGCATAGTGGAGGTGAGGATTGTGAAGGCTGGTATCGCCCATCCACGCATGGCCATTACCCCTTAAAGGTGGTATGTGATCCAATATTGGTCACCACAGTGCTGTATATGCCTGTCCAGTGATCTCCGTGCTCATGGATGGCACCCTGACAGGACATGGGTACCTCATATGACTACCTAAGGGGCCTGGAGACGTCACCAAGTTGGGGGGTGCACTGCACAGCACCATCCCTTACACAGTGTCCATAATGTTGACCACAGCCTAGGTAGCAGTTTCTGGGTACAGGGATGTTTACCTAGCGGTGACACTTCCTCAAATTTGTAAAGATTCATGGTCCTTCTTAAAAGCTATTAACACCATTCCGTTTAACCCTTCCTATAGCTTCCTGACCATCGATGTGGTTGATTTGTACACCTCCATACCACACCTGGAAGCTTTGGAATGGGTGGAATTAATGTTGATTGACATGAGGGCCCCAAAGGATGAGATTTATGTGGTCACCACCTTACTTGACATCATTTTGTCATCAAATTTTTTCATTTTTAACAACGAGCATTACATCCAGAAAAGGGGTATCGCCATGGGATCACCATGTGGCGGCAGTGTGGCGAACCTAGTGGTGGCCTACTGGGAAAAGAATTTTCTTTTTGAACATCTTCCCTTTAAGGAGACCTCAATATACTACACTAGGTTTTTAGACGACGCCTTTATTCTTCTTGATGGGAACTCTGAAATGGCAACTAACTTAGTGAATTATATGAATGAATCATGTCCTTTTTTATCATTCACTCATAACTTTTCAACATGTGAAGTTGATTATTTAGACGTGAAACTTGTTAAAGACATTCAAAATAATTGCCTTTGTTCTAAAATCTATAGGAAGAATACTTATTGTAATGCCTTCCTTCATTTCTCTAGTAACCACCCTTTGAATCAGAAGAAGTCCATCTTCAAAGGGCAATTAGTGAGAGCAACACGTATGTGTAGCACCCTTGTTGATTTTGAAGAAGAGTGTAGTACCCTTAGGGACATGTTTCAAAATAGGGGGTACCCTATTGAGTTTTTGGATAACCTTATAGATGAGGTCTCTTTCAAAAGAAACACAGGGTTTTATCAGCCACTCCTACAAGGTATTGTGCGGAAAAATCACCGTAACCATATCGATCTGGAATTAGCTCTAAGTGAAGATGTAGAAAATCCCCCTCCGATTGAACAGATTAATATAGATCATAGCCCTTGCACCCCTGCTGTGGACTTCAAAAATAGGTTTATTTTAACCTATAATAAACATATTTATAGCATGTGCAATATTGTTAAGAAAAACTGGGAATTCATCACTAATAACAGTTACCTTTTTGACATCCTAGGTGTCTTTCCTGGGTTTACATTTAAGAGAGGTAAAAATTTGAAAGAACTCTTACAAAATGAAAATATACCCTCTGAGGCGCCTAGACAGACTGGCACATTTGCGTGTGGGTTCTGCAACTGGTGTAGGCTTTTAAGAACAGGAAATTCGTTCATGATTAGGGGTGATAAATTCTACATCAGACAGAAGTTCTATTGTGAATCAAAGTCCATTATTTACATTGCGTTTTGTAATTGTTGTCCGGCATTTTATGTCGGAAAGATGGACCGCAGATTGCGGGACCGCGTTTACGAACATAATTATGCCATGAAAAACAAAAAAATGGACAACGCACTTTCTAAGCATGTACTAGATAATACAGGACATAGTTTCTCCTTTATGGGAATTGATGGTGTGAAAGTAGGGGTTAGGGGGGGCCCCCAACCACTCCTTTTAGAATTAAAGGAATTAGAATGGCAGCTATTATTGAATGCCTTTTCTCCACCTGGTCTAAACGACTTGTGTAATATATCTATTATTCTTAAATACAAAAGTTATCTTAGGAACTGATACCACCTTTTTGATTGAAGAAATTCTAAAAATGTAGGGGAAATATTGTACATATATAAAATACCTTGTGACAAATTCCCGTGCGGGATTTATTGGTTTGTTGGTGGTGTTAAGTGTCTTATGTGTATATTTATCATGAGGATGGTTGAGTATGTTTTCCTATAAAGAAAATGCCTAACAGTTTATAAAGAAATTATTTTGGCTTAATATCTTAAGCATTTTGAATGTTCGGGATTGGTATGTTTTAAAACATGGTTTTAAATATAGTATCAGGTACTACGTGGAGGTAACATAAAGTGTGGGTTTCATTAATATTAAAAATTAAAAATACAAAAGGCCTTGTATGAGGTATCAATATAACTTAACCTACACGGTGAAAAATTCAAGTTTTTAACATATATTTTATTATATATGTTTTTAAAATTGTTGTTCCTTTAATTGTCAAATTTGTGACTGTTCAGGAAATGACATCATGTATATGGTATACAAAAGTCATTTGGCGCTTTTTTTGTATTGTCTGAAGAAGCTCTCAGTCTTGGCTAGGAGCGAAAACGTTTATATTAAAAAATACGTTCACTTTCATCTGCCTTGGAGTTTTTAGGTTGCCTGCTTCGTTTGTTTTTGCTGGTTGTTTCTTTTTGTTGATTTCTCACAGCCTAGGTAGTAGTTAATGGGTACAGGGATGTTCACCTAGCGGTGACAATACTGGTATCATCCATCAGACTGTGCACATATGTCACACACCTCACCCACACAGCCCATTCTGTATGTTGCTCACAACACTGACACAGCTATACTCATAGGTCATGGCCATTCACAGCCTTACATACACAGATGCCTAACATTTGTCTGTGTGCTATGGGCTACAATGAGGGTGGAGTACAACACATTAACCCTGTTCTACTGTAGCTGGCACTGGTGTGATATGCACATGTCACTCTTGCACCTTTTGTAGTTGTGAGTATGTCAACAGGCCACTGGTGGAACACTCCTGTGACATACAAAGGTATTTGTAATCAAACATCCGTGCTGTCTTGTACATCTGTACTGCTAACATCTACAGTGATAATGGTTCATGGACATGCACACCATACTCAGCAGGGTTATAGTGCGGTGCCACCCATAATGACTGTCATCACCACTTGTGGGTTGTATTGTATTGTATGGTCATGCTAGGCACTTGTTCAGAACTTGTGAGCATGTCATGAGCTACTGATTAATATAGCACCCATTCCACACCATTTCCCACAGGTACACTGGCTGTCCTACACTTCCCAGCTTGCTTATGGTACAACAGCTGTTGTACACACGTAACGCACATATCCTGTGGGAGATGGTTGTATATACAGGCATGTCCAACTGTCACGTACCAGTGCTACTGCCTGCCTATATGATGGATATGTCATACATGTGGCAATAGAGCAATTGTCTCATGTACACATTCAATGCTCACCTCCCAACATACGACACTACAGTCTGTGGGGGATGCACTTCTGCAGCCGTGCTGGGGACATAGCTCTCAAGTGTACCTCATTACGAGGAACGTATCTCATTTGGGGTCCTAAAAAGTACATGTTCCTCAATGTTCCACATTGAAAAGGTCTGTCACACATTCATTGTTGGAAATTGTTTAACTGCTAGCCATGGCTAAATAGATGGGAATCATATTAATTCATTAGAATATCTTTTTTATACGTAAAACCAGCCTATTTTAGCCATCATATGCCCTTCCTAGTTGAAGCTGTTAGTATGTCAGTAGTAAGTGTTCCACGTTTTGCCCATTTGTCACACATTATGAGGGCTAATGTTCCTCATTTTGGGGACAGGAGGTTGACAGCTATGGCTGGGGGTAATGCTGTCACCAACCCTGACTGCACCTGACAGTCATGTGGGGATGTGTAACATTTGCAACACACCCCACCCATCACATAGTCTCACATGATCTCCACCACAGGCCACACCTATGAGGACAACTTGTGCAGTATGTCTCCATACTCTGTGTAGGCACCAGAGGTAGCCCCCATCATGGAAAACAACATCACCAACTTATAGCCCACAGACTCATGTGTGCCCATCACATACAGCCAATAGGGAGTTATAACATTCACAACACACCAGTCATAGGTGACTCTGTAGGAGTCACACTGCAGTTCCACACAGCAGGCTACACAAGGCGATAGTCGCCACATCTTGCTGTCGGGTAACTGGTTCTGCAACATAACCTATGCACCCATGCCACACCTCACCAGGTATGATGTGACTGTCATTCTCCATGTTAGTGTGACTGCCCTGAGATGCCACTTCACAGACTACGTGTGCAGGGACATGCAATAGCTCACCAGTCTTATAGCCCTGAGGGTGTGGGCCAAGCCCCGGGGAGCATTATGCATTCGTCCGGACACGATACCACTGTACAACGACCGACTGTGTCACTTCAACAGTTGCCTATGCTCCTATTGTCATTCCACAGGCATCTGGTATCTGTCTGCTTTGACTGACCTGGTCAAACACAATGCTGTGGCACAGATGACTTGCACCTGTCAGCACTGGGAGTACAGCTCACCTGTAAGGCTCTTGCTGCTTCTATACTGCCTGTCTTGCACAGTTTCCAATAACAGTCACCAGCAGAATGGGAACTGGCAAGCACGACATGGGGTCATGTGACACAATGCTTGCATCTTCCTCTGTGAGGCATGCAGGCAAGGCACACCTTATAATGCACCACTCCAATATCTCTGCAGTGACTGGGACCTGCCTCTAGGCTCTGCAGAGCACACCTGCAATGACAGGTTATAGACATACCATACCTTTCAGGCACATACCTGGACTGGCACACCCACAGCTGAGGTGTTCCCATATCCCACTATCCTGGCTAGTTACTTAGCACAATGCATCAGAGGTGCTCCACGTGCAATTAACTGTGTCCGGAACCACTATACACATTGTAACCAGCTACAGATTCAACAACACACCCCACGGTTACCAGACCTCATTTGTTGGTGTACTGGACAGTAGGGCTCAGACAGTTACTACTGATGTGTGACTGACACTACCCCACACTTAACTGGGATAGCCACTCATGTACCGACACATCCGTGAGTCATAACCTCCACTCGGCTGGATCAACCCATACACACCACCTCCAAGACCAAAATTAACCTTGACATAAACACTACCACCATGTGACTGGTGTTACACACCTGGGGTTATCCCCTCATTGGTGGATTCCGAAATATGCTAATCAACCTTGTTAGCCACATCCCGGCACCACACCCATCACAGCATACACAGTACATGAGTACTACAACACCTACTACTGACGTCTTCTGACAGCGGTTGTTAACGTCATGACACCCGTGCAGATGGACGATGCACATACAAATGCTGAAACATACCCCAGTGCACTTCATTAGCATGTACACAACTGCATGGATCATGCTATTCCACACAGATCCATGATGGTACACACCAGATAACAGACGCCACTCTGGTGGTCATGTTCCATGGACATATGATGTACAACAACAGGCGTAGGCTGTTGCACAGTGGTGTACATTCCCATGGGTGGGGTAGCTCACTGGTCAGCCTTGGTAGGGCCACAGGATCCCTCATCACATACTCCAAGACTAGCTACGTAAACATTACTGCGACACATTCCGGGGTGTACCACCGGGCATTATGGTGGTATGTCAGTAGTCAATGGCAACACCCACATCTGCTGTCACATACAACAGTCACTCAGGAACATTACAGACCCAGGTGATGTTGGCAACATGCTGGAGGATGGATTCAATGCTAACATTACACCCTCTCACTCACTACAGGGCCACAATCCATACAGGAACATTGTGGTGTCCCTGTCGTCACACCTATACAGTACTAACCTGCACTCTATATGTCCTGGGACACTGGCCCCATGTCACCTTCCAACGTCCCAGGCTGTGATGTCCACAAACCTCTGAATGACATGTCCCCCCACTAGGCCACCATATTCAGTAATAGCCTTGTTTCAGACATTGTAGCCCCTGAATGGCACACAGCAGCATTTATCACACAACACACAGGTGGCACCACAATGCACGAGTGGGACTATAGTCCTACACAACTGACTGGACTGTTCTGCATGGCTATGGGGGACATCATCAAGGACGTCATTCACAGAGACATTGTTGGGCTCCCGTCCTTTGATGCCACCCAGGTTGGGCTTGGTAGGGCCAGAGCATGGCCCCTACACCTGGTGGACTCCTTTCATACAGTTACCAGGGCAGTTGCTGATGGTACGGGAGTCCACACATCCTACATTGTCCTCTCATTGCCTTTCAGCACCATTCTCCATTCTGGTATTGACAACATACACATCCACCTGCACATCGTACCCTATGTATCAGGATGTTATGCAATGTGGCTCATGGACAGGACACACACAGTGAGGCCAGCATACCATAGTACCTACTGCATTTCAGTTACATTTGGCATACCACAGTCCTCAGTCATAGGGCCCCTCATGTTCAGTATATGCTTCCCTGCAGTACAGGCTAGCACAGGGGACTTTCCCTGCCTAGCTTTACAAACCCCTGCATACAAAGCACCATGATTTCTCCACTAGCTGATACTGACTCCATCCATACGGGTGTCACTGTGACAGATACCTGATATGACTATCATGGCGTCAAGCTGCATGACACAAGGTGCATGAACATCACCTTTGCATTACACCATTCACCCACTGACTATCACATGGGTGGGAGTCCCCTACATACATATCACATTGTACATGTTTGCAGTACACACATATGTCGCACCCACTCCTGTGGTTACCGTATTGCCACTGTGGCGTGGATATCCTTCTACGTGGCCACACTTATCTGTACTGGGTGTGTAGCTGGTACATAGGCACCCATTGCACCTCTGAACTCAAGACTTCTACACACATTCAAGGGTACACCACCCCATTTAGGGTGTAGCTTACACAACAGCTACAGCTTTATATACCACAACATTAACACACCATGATGTTTACTGAGATCTGACAGTTTAAGTATGCGGCTGCACTATGGACACCACATCTGTACACATTTGCATACTACATACTCAGGGGTTACCTCTGCTGCTCAAACAGGGCCCATGTCCACAACATTATTAATGGATTTACTCCTCATACGCGACATAAGCAAAAGCCACTGTGAGCAACATGCTCATGGATATGTGCACACACGCCACAATGAGTGGGATGTGCTTGAGGGTTACATTCCCAAACCGGACACTCACCATTCTTTGGAACATGAGTCCTATGTACATCATGCAGGGACACTCAGTAGCACTGTTCATGTGATACCTCCCTTGGTGGTTGGGAGACACATGTAGGCCTGGGATCACTGCAGTGGCTGTACTGTGCAGAGGTGCAGGTGACACATGGCTCTGCTGTTCACAGGACACTACCCTAGAGAGGTGCCACTGGTGTGAACACTGTAGTTGTGCTTACACATGGACTTGCCAGACTGCATAGTACCCCACTATGCACCTGTGAAGCTATTACATGTCCTTTGTGCATGGTTACTTGGTAGCCCTTCCATTTAGATTAGCTATCATGCTATTACAATGTCCCATGCCTACAAGCCATATGTATCCTGTTATTGTACATACCAATAGACAATACCTTTGGTATGCATGATATGCCTGTTATGCTGTGTAGAATATCTGTCATATCTACCTACAATACTATACATTACACATATTTCACATAGTATCCCATAATGCAAAGCATACTTGCACAGCGGGACCACCTTATATATGTCATTGACGTTATATGCCCATACACATGTATGCTGTGACAGTATATCAACATATACTATCCCCTGCTATGGCACGTACTTGTTGGACATACCCTACGACTGATGGCAGGTTGTATGAAATTGTTCTGTTTAAAGCCCTCATGTAGCATCCCTTGTGGTGTCTGTGATGTGTACCTTGTGGCCCACTGCTGGACGCTCAGTTTCCACAAGCGTTAGTATGCTCAGCAAGACATCACTACATAAATACCTTTACCCACTTTATGCATTGCGGACACGTTTAATTAATGCAAACCAGGCTATACATACAGTAAAATTAATTAATACAGATCATGCTATATATAACCTTACATATCGGGTGTTCTACATACCTTGTTATCGTTACGGAGTTTCATCTCTATCTCTCTCACAGTGTTTCAACTGGTATTCGGTATGAGCATACGGTTTGAATGTCTGGCAAGTCATCCTTATATACGTCGATACCTGTAACATGTGGATTCATCCCGACAATTGGTGTTCCTGAGTGACTAATTACTTGCATATCAGCTGTGCAGCTACTCCATTCGCCAATTACGCGGCAACAGTGGGGTATAATTGAATTCTTCACTTGGGCGTTGCCTATTTGCCCTACCTTCGGGGAGACAGCCTGTATTGTGTTTTGTTATGTGTAATTGCAACTGCTATGCATGGAGACAAGTATACTTTGGATTCATGTCCCCCGTGGATTGTGTGTGACAGCTAGAGTATGTGGTTCAACATGTGGGTGTACCTGTCATCCCAACATCTGATAACGGACTATTGCAAACAAAACCTGTAACATGGCTGTTTGTTCCATTATACAACTCCTGCAATTTTGCGTGACGCCTTTAATTGTGTCTCTCACACGGTATGTTGAGGGTTCTGCAGATGTAATTGACTGACTGGATGTTTGTGCTGCTATTACAGTCTGTATTGCTTTAGTTTCTTGTGTGGGGGATGTCGGTGGGTGTATGTAGCATATACAGGTTTGTGGGGCTTGCATTTCTACATATTCCATATATATGTGTGTGGGCTCTGTCCCTAATTAGAGAGCTAACAGTTAGTAGACTTATGTTACGTGATTGTACATTGGGCCATTGTTAATTGGTTTCTATATCGTCTGCAGGTGAGGTTGATACTTATATACCTCCAGAATTTCAGCGATATATCAAGGGATATGTGTAAGTGACAGCTATCCCTTGTATTTCTGTCCCAGATATTTGCAGTCATTGTGGTTGTGTTGGTAAAAGAACCTGTTTGCCATGGGTTGCCACCTTTTCATATGGTCATTGTTGGACACTTGCGGGACACACAGCGGTGTTTACAGGCCAACACGTTGCCACGGTCAGTACACAGGTTAGCACATACTTTTATCCTCAATACATACCTATTGTTGTGGGACTTTGGCTACTTATCATATTGCATGTAACATTTACGTTTCTTACATATAGGCATAACTATTAAATACGACTATTACATTATATATGGGACATATTAATGTCCTAAAATCTCGGACATTTGCCCTTTGTACTGTTTTATGTCAGGACACACCTGCCCAGGGTTGGGCTGTCCCTCCTACTGTGGGACAGGTGGTAACCATATGCCTACGGCTAGCTATACCCACACCTACCGTACTGATCTACCTCTGACTTGGCACTAACAGACACATGTTGCAGACACACACATTACAGTTACACGGAGGCACACAGCACCCTCAACGCACATACACAGACTACGGCACTCACAAACACAGTTGAACACAGTACCTCGTGGACCGCAACACCGGCAGCAGTGACTAAATGTCCCTTCATATCATCATACTATTACTACGGCTGTACTGTTCGGTACTGTGTTCTATCGGTCTTTCAGCATCGTGGTTACGCATGTCGGTATGTTACACATTCCATAGTTGGCGGTATCCTATTTATTTGTACCTCCAAGGTGTTATGAATGTTGTTGACCTATCTATATATATTTGAAGATATCGCTGAATCCATATATATCAACATATATCACTCTATTGCCCTTTCTATCTGTATTATATATATGCATATATGTGTACATATATATATATATATATATATATATATATATATATATATCTATATATATATATATATATATATATATATATATATATATATATACATATATATATATATATATATATATATATATATATATATATATATATATATATATATATATATATATATATATATATCTGGCAACGTGACAGGCACACAGCACCACCATATGCTGATAGGCTCATGTACTGTTCAGGTGTTGACATTCCGTGTTCCACTAGCTGTTGTGTGTACAATGTTTGAGGGCTGCCTATGTGGGAGTCACACATTGGGCCACCTATACATTACAATTTACAGGTGGTCATGTTTATGTGCCATCCATTTTACTGTGTGTGCAGGTGGAGAGGTGTCAGTCCATAGGGGCCTACACTGTCAGAGTATGTGCTATACGTTCCCTCTTTGCCAAGGCGTAGGCATATTGGGCACACCTCCGTCTGCCTACTGGGGCTGGCACAGTGTGTTCATGGTCTGAATCCCTCTGTGCCTGTAATGGCCTTGGCAATTGCGGTGGGCTATGAGGGCCTTCACCATTTTGTCCCTGCTGCAGTTGCTTCCGCAGGATCATATTATGTAGCATGGCACATACTATGATGATGTGGGCACACGTGCCTGGAGAGTACTGCAAGGCTCCACCAGATGTATCCAAGCACCGGAACCGTGATTTCAGCATCCCGAACACACGCTCTATGATGATTCTGGTTTGTGCGTGTGCCTCATTATGGCGTTCTTGCATGGGTGTGTGTGCATTTCTGATGGGAGTCATCATCCATGGCTCCAGTGCATAGCCAGTATCCCCCACAAGATGGCCATGTGGGATGTCCCCCCTGACAAATACGTGATACAGCTGTGAGGCATGCCAGATATGGGAGTCATGGTAGCTTCCAGGGCTGCCAGCACACACATCCATGATAATGCCCTCGGCATTGCACACAACCTGGCAGTTGATGGAGTGGAATCCCTTGCGGTTTATGTAGCACCTACCATGCTCACCAGGTGGTGACTTGATTTGTATGTACGTGCAGTCTATCGCACCCAGTACCTCCGGGTAGTGTGCCACATGGTGGAAGTGGTGCATATTGCTGGCCAACTCCTCCTGAGTTCGGGGGAAGTATATCTGCTCATTGGCATGTGGTAACATGGCATCCAGGAACTGGTGTAGTACCCTGGATGCTGATGCCTATGAGATCCCCATTATATCTCCAGTTGGCCTTTGAAAGGTACCTGTGGCCAGTATTCGCAGGCTTACACATACCTTCGTTTCCACTGGGATGGGTTCCCCTCTGTTGTTTCTGGTTCTCAGGCGTGGCCGGCACAGCTCCACTATTTGCTGTAAGATGTCCCTGTCCACCCTGTAACGCTCTACTATCTCCAGGTCATGTAGCCCCTGGTAGGTTACCCTTGGTCTGAACACTCTCCTTCTCCTCCAAGGCCTGCGGTGGTTGTCGGCATCATCCTCCACAACACTGTCAGTCTCTAACACATGCAGATGAATCACAGCTATGGCACCTCCCAACATGTACATTTTAAAAGTTTCCTGTGTGTTTACACCTATGGTGCAGTGTTTGGGAATACACAGGTGTGTGTAGGGTGCTTTGACACTTTATACTATTGTGCTGTGAACACCGATGATGTCATAGGGTGTGTATGTACGATCGTAGCTACAGGGTATCTTATGTGTTTTACTACCGGAACTACTATTGTGGTGCCTTTGGTGTTGAATTACATTTGGCTACCGTGGATTACCTCTTGATCTTCCCTTTACATTTCTGCATATTGCACCTACCATTTTCTGGCATGCATCCAGCAGCCTACTTTCATTTATACTTTCCTGGACCTGGCGTATCTTGCGTTATGTGTGCTACTGCCGGTCTACTGTCGGTTTGCTTTGCTCTGCTGTGTCAGGTCTCCTATCTTTGCAATCCAGTGCCTCCCCTCCTTTCTTTGCATTCCAATGCCTCCCCTATCCTGTTTTGCAGGTTTCTGCAAGCAGACTTGTAGCTGCCGTCGATTGGCCATCGTGAGTTGATTGGTGTTGATTGCTCATTAGTACTCCAATTACCCTACTTCAGCATTTCCTTCTTTTCTTCCCCTGACCTTCCTGTTTGTGCTATTGTTTGCGGCGTGTGTGTCCAATTACTGGGTTTCGGGCACGTTTTCATCCCCGTACACATGCACTTTTGGGCACCATGTGTGCTCTCAGCTAAACGATTCTATACCTTCCTCCCCACCCCTGTCCTGCAGCTTTGCTTAGCAACGGACAGGCCAGATTTGCATTGCTCCAATGTGCTTACTGCTACGGTGGCACACCCCTCTGCTGATGTCATGTATCTCCTCTGAGCCACTCCTCGGTGTTATACGCTGCCGTATGGTACAACCTTCATCCGGCGGGACATTTGCGATTCAGTATTATCTGCCTCATTTGCATGGCATTGACTACTAATTCATAGTTACCACTATCACAGGCCCTTAGCAACCCTTGCACCTTGGTTGTGGTGTTCCATGCCTACCATTGTGTATTATGGTGTAAACCTGATTTCTATTACGTTGCGATTTTATGACATTTTTATATTATTTCTTTATGTTACAGTTTCCGCACACATGCCCTGCGGTTGTGCTGTGCGTTACTGTGGACATGACATTAAATGTTGTTTTTTAGGTGTTGTGCATCTTTTCTTATGCCATTGGCTGTGTATTTCGCCATTGGCATATGTTAACTTTGTGATACATGGGTCTGGCCTGCTTCCATAGCTCCAATGTTCTGTTTGGGAAAATGTAAACCGTGTTTTTTGGTTTACATTTCCGTGGGCTTACGCTACGCCTGCACCATTTCATGAATCACTATATGCCTTCATTTGCATGGTGCGACACTGTGCATGGGGTGATTAGCATACCTAAGCCGAGGGCTGCGCAGTTCTGGCGTATGCCGGTAGTGCACGTGGAATTGGATCATACCTGAATCGCTCGATGGCCATATTTAGCATTATACCACCTGCGCTATGCCTGCGCCTGATGCAAGCTTCATGAATCCCGGGGCATCTCTTTTATCAGCACTCATCCCTACCACATTTTGTTGACTCTTTAAATCCTTCAGAGCAGATCTTTTAACTATTGTGAGATTATGACCAAAGACCATAAATATATGTCTATGGTTAAAATAAAATTCATATTTTTTTTAAAAGAACATATTAGTGGTGTTATGTATAGGAAATGTACAGTTTTTGATACAAAATTTTCAGAAAATAATGGCTAGTAATTTTGTTCTTTGCCACTTGATGTCACTATGCATGTGTATATAGATAGAACCATAACATGTTGGTGGTGGGGTAGAAGAGGCAATAAGAGGGAGAAGGAGGAGGAATGGAGGTTCGGGGCTAGCCCAGTAAATAGTAACAATTTCTATGAGATGTGTCTTATTCTGAAACTGTAAAGTCAATTGTTTTCAGTTTCTTCTGCCGTATGATTTGTGATCCTTATCATCCCTGTTTCAACTCCCTTTTTAATGTAGGCACATCTGAATCTGTCATTGCATGACTACCTGCACCTTCTGTATTCTTATTAATATCCAAACGGTAGTTGTATGTATAACATAATGTTATTTTATTTCATTCCATTAGCACATTTTAATTTGTAATATACACTTCACATAACAGATTTGATAGCTGTTTCATCTATTTTTTTTCTTTCTTTTTATTTTTGTTGTTGCTTATTTGTTATCACAGTTGATCCTGCCAGTGGCACTGTGGAACTCCTGCCACCTGATGTCATGGTATCCATAGTCTCTGATGGTAATGCTGGTAATGAACATACACAGTCTGGGGGTGCAGACTGTCAGTCTGACATTGAGGTTATGCCTCCAAAATCTCCTACCCCTATTTTAGACACAGTCAATATGCCTACACATAGCTATGACACAGTTACCTCAGACACTGGACAGGTTGAGGGTGATGCAGCTGATCAGTATAGTGTGTTTATTTAATTTGCATAATTGGTTGATTGTCCCTGTTGCCATCATGAAGATGAGGTACCACACAAGTTGTTTGTTAGAGGTGCTGGGAGGAGGCCTGCTGTCCACCCTGTTCTTTATGTTGGTATGTCAGTAGGTGCCACACGACAAATGTGGAGGGCCATTATGGAGCATAGGCACATTCCACCAGGGCCTCAGGAAAGACAACATGAGTACTATACACTGTGCACTCTACCTTGTGGGACTGCTGAACCATGCGGATGACTCCTTAGACAGGATGAATGACACACTGGATCAGGCAGTGTATGTAATGAAATGCCTGCTGGGGAGGGTCGGCATCTAAATGGCCATAAAGCCACTACATTATCTGGTATTAGCCACTGTGGCTGTGCAAGATCCTACTCCGATAGTGTCACCACTTCCAAGGCTCTGAAAATTATTGTTTTGTCCCATGGTAGGCCATGTGGTCATGGTCCTGGATGTACTCATGATAAGAGCTTATCCAGTAGACATCATTCATGTTCAGGTAGCAACCCAAATTCTAACCAGGGCCATGGAACTATCAGTGCAACTCTTGACAGTGGCAGTTCTTGTAGTCAGGGTGATGACACAGAAATGACTAGTCTACTATGCATGGGTCACACCTGTCAGACATGTCAGTATGTGGGGTTAGCACAGTGCTTGTTTGTGTTCGTGTGGATACACACACAGACATATTAAAAAAATACTTGTCCATGTCATCCCCCCCCACAAACACACACACACACACACACACACACACACACACACACACACACGCACACACACGCACACACACACACACACACACACACACACACACACACACACACACACACACACACATATATATACGCACTACTTATCTAAGCAGTACTGTTGACTGCTAAATACCTCTTGCTGCTGGCCCTGCATATTGGATACTTAAGGAATACATTTTTGTTTTACTTGCACACGCTCACTTCTTTGGTGTCGGACTTAGCCTCCTGCCCCCCCACCCTATGCAAATGATAATGACTATGCCCTGTTCTTTGCATATTTCTTTGTGACTTCAGGTTACATATATGTCTGATGCACAGACTGGATAGCTAATGCTCACTTACTCAGATCCTTCCTTTAATGTAAATGCATTGCAGAATAAATGCTTTTAATCAGTAACTACTTTAGCCATTTGAAATATCAGGACCCACTAGACTGAGTCCCAAAATATGGAGACTGAATGGCCAAAAGAACAGACTTAGATATACCAAGTCCGAGATGCCACTTCTCGGAATATTCCCTTTTCTCTGAGGTATGGTGCTATATATAAGTTTGGTGGGGGTTAACTCACATGGGCAGTGGAGGGGGGGCTTGGGCTTGCCCCCCCTCCCGCAAAAGTAAATTTAAAGGGTAGGATTGTTTTTTTTGAGATTCACTCTCCTCCTGTATTTTCAGACTTTTTTTCTGGCTTGTCTGTGCATGCCATTTTGAGTGTTGGCATTTCAGTAGTGAGTTATTTTAACCATAGCTCATAGTCAGTTGAGCATGGTTGCTTCTGTAATTGTTAAGTCTCACTGTATTTCTGTTAGTTACTGAGGCAGTCAAGGTACATGTTTGAATGTTGCTTAATATTATTGTTTTACAAATGATGCTACCCTTCACCTGCTCATTGGTTTATATACAGTGGACAACTGAAATGCACACTACTGAGGTGAATTCCATAGCTGTGTTTTGCAAATATAAATCATAAGCTATTATTGACATTAATGTACACCTGGGATATGTATCATCTTAGGGACATATAAACATTTGTTAACACAATAATCATTTATATAACTGTATTGCTTTTTCTATATATGTTCCAGACTTATCTTGGTAATAATGCAGATGTGAGATGCCGCCTTAGGGGGTTGCCTGTGTCTGATGATAACAGAATACAACCATTCCATGGTTAAGTAAAGGTTGTATACTTTGATAGGCATCAGCACTAATATTTCTATGTGCTAAGGCTCTTATTTCTGTATTTTAGGCATTCAGTCTGTGTGCTCTCCTTTGCCTGTTTGCCAGAACCATGGCATACTGTGTGTGTGTGTCTATGTCTGCCAGCAGCATCTGGAGCTGGTGGTTCTCCCTCAGACTCCTCATATGTATCTGCAGCAGCAGCTGGCTCTGCCTATGGTACTGGAAACTGTGGTCCTTTCCCTAGTTGTCCATCTTGAAGAGGACTCCTTTTATTGATATTGTGCAACATGGAACAGACTGTGAGTATTTTAGCAGAGGTGGCTGGGTCATAATGCAGGGCACATCTGAAGGTGTAGACACCAAAACCTTGATTTGAGCAAGCCAAATACATGTTATTCCTTGCTTGAACATTGACATCATAGTGTCCTTCCACATATAAGTTGTGTAGGTTTCTCAAGGGTGCCTTGAGCTAGAGTTTGAGGCCATAATCTACATCCCCCTTTAGATGCTCTTGTGGAAGCAAACCTTCAACACAAGTCACAGGTGTGCCATATGCAGGAGTTGTGAAAGCTGCCTGGGTTATCTGCACAGACATTGGATATGTTACCTTGAGCATTACAGAAAATATGTCAGTTTATAGAGTGGCATGCCTTTCTGTTGATGAACCTCTTTCCCTGCTTACTGGGTAGGGCTTTTATTTACATATGTATGCAATTGATGGCCCTCAACATTGCACGAAAGTGGGATATTTCATAACATTTCTGCATAGCTCTTTCTTCTTTGGGATGCTTAGGAAACATATATCCTCCCTTGCATGTTGTAGCATTGCATTTAGAAACTGATGTAGCATTCTTGAAGATGAGGCCTGTAACACCCCTAATATATCCCTTGTTCATATCTGGAAAGTAACTGTAGCTGGTATATGTAATGTTGCACAAACCTTTGTTTCCACTAGGATGGGTTCTCTATGAATTTCCTTGAGCATCAGGTGAGGGAGGCAGAGGATGCATATTTCCTCTAGTGTTTACATGTCCACTCAGTATTCTTCTACAATTTCTGTGTCATGAAGTTCACTATAAATCAGATGGGGTCTAAACACCCTTGTGCTTCTTGGCTGTGGTCTGGCAGCATCAACACCTTGAATTAAAGCCTGTTACACATACACGTTTATAATGGCAGCAGTAACTGCTAACATATTTTTTTAAGAGTAAAAGTAACTAATCCAAAGAGTTTTGGATTTCATGGCAAATGGCTACCGTGAGTATACATGATTCCTTTACAGCCTCCTGAATATCTCTGTCATGTTGAATTGGTTAATTAGAATGTAATTCAGCTACGTATGTTTTTATTAGCATATTCTGCTATTTACCTTTTTTTGCAGGTCTGCACTAAGTGTACATCCATTTCGTGAATATGAAATAATATGCTATTGGGTGTATGTTGCTCCATGCTACATACGTGATAGCTGCACGTATTGTAGCCTTTAATGAATCCAGCCTAAAGTCTTTCATGCTAAGAAGCATTACTTACACTATACATTTTGTCACAAAATTGAGAGTTGCAACAAGTGCAGACAATATCTGACATTTCAACAGACATTTTTTACATGTGGTATCAACATAATTTTTTCATGTATATTTTTTTAACTTTTAATGAAAATTATTTTGTTAGCAACTAATGAAGTTGCCTACCTGTAAGAATATTATTACATTACTTTTAAAACTGGTCATTTGACCTATTTGTACATTTTGCAGTTTACTTTGCTATTAAAGCACACACACACACACATATATATGTATATAAATATATGTAGATATGAAGAATGAACATGGTCACAATATAGGAAATCCCCATTATAGTGCTGTTATATATCAGGATGGCCATAGGTGAGCACACCTCTGCATCCCAAAGCACAAGTAGGACACTAAAAGTGGAACGAACGAAGGATCTCCCCCTGCTAAGTCTGACTTTCAACTAGATATAGGGCTGCCCCAGTCCGCAGTCAGACAAACCTAAACCTCTAAGACCATATAAACACCCTGACAATCAAGCACACGTATGTGCCAGGACTATAGGCTGAGGAGGTCTGAATATTCTCGGAGTGAGTCAACATGCGGCACGAGTCTAGAGCAGTAGGGAATAGGGAATGGCACATGTGTAGTAGTGCGTTTTTCCCAACAGGTAAATAGATGCCTGCTGTGTAAGTGAAGTAATGAGGCATGTGTTCAGGTAACTATGCACCATGGGTATACATATAAATGAGGCAGAACACCAATAGTGTAGTGGTTAGAGCATCTACCTAACAAAAAGGCATTCACGGTTCAAGGTCAACAATAGCACATATCATTTTCCTTGTGGAATGAATTTTGCTCTGCTGTAAAGCAGACATTTAAACATGTAAAGGTGAATGTGTGTATCGCATGGGACTATTAACCAGATCCTTTCAATAAAAGTGGTATTGTCATAATGTATAAGGCACAAATAAGCACAAATAAGCGACAGTAAACATATGTAATGCACAGTAAGCATAGGCGAGTGTACCTGCACAGGTGTAAGCAGCTCCCAGCATAGGAAATGCATGTTTGTATGTACAGATGTAATATATATGCACACATATGTGTATATATATATATATATATATATATATATATATATATATATATATATATATATATATATATATATATACATATATATACACACACACACACACACACACACACACATATATATGTGTGTATAGATATATATCTAAATACATGAGAAATATATATATATATATACATATATATATATATATGTATATATATATATATATATATATATATTTAAAGAATGAATGTTGTAACACTAAAGCATACACAAGGGATGTGAAGGGAATCAAGAGCAATGTTGGTATTATAAAGTGCTTTCAGCGTATGTCATAGAAAGCTGAACAGGAGTGAGAAGAGCACCGCTACTCACACCACAGGCAGGGTATTACCAGTGGGAGTAACATCGTTGAAATGTTAGGTCTACTTTACACACAGACGGAATGTAGTCCCATGGTGGGACCTCCAAAAACTGGAAAGTGCAAATGGCCGTATTCCATAACCCCAGGGAAGGCACGTATGTGCAAATATGCATGGCGGGAGACCCTGTGAATACACGAGGCGGGACAGAATGTGTGTAGGGTCCCAAAAGCTCTGGAGAGGGAAATGTGTAATGGTGTGTCATGACTGCGATAACAAGTGGATAATGGATGCCACGCATGTAAATATTACACGGGTGGGGTGGAGGAACTATGGGTATGCAATTATGGATCCAGGCATGCCAGGGTTGGATGGGGCGGTTCTAATGGACTGCCCCATGGAGGTCAGCTAGGTCGTAAGAGGTATATATGCATACTCACATGCAGACAATAATATATGTTGACGTACAAATTCTGTAACACATGCATTCCATTTGTTGACATAAATAATAGGAATGTGCCCATGCAAACATCAATAGTACATGGAATAATAGGCTGTGCAGAAGAGGGACAGGTCGAATCACAATATCACATTCCAATTACCATCGGTAATCCATACATGAACATATAGCGACATCTGTCTGCTGTATAAAGTGCTACATACCGATTACAAGATAACTGGAGTGTGTCTGTGTTATAATGAATAAGGGACTAGTATGCTGGTGAAGCTTATAAACACCATTACGCATGTGTAAGTGTGTATGAGCGGGGAATGTACTGACACACTGATGTACATATATATAATTATATATATATATATATATATATATATATATATATATATATATATATATATATATATATATACACATATACATACATACATACATATATATATATATATATATATATATATATATATATATATAAAACAGCAAGATATGAATATACACGTATAAATACATATGCAGATATGTCAGTATATATTAATGTAAATATATATATATATATATATATATATATATATATATATATATATATATATATATATATATATATATATATGTGTGTGTGTATGTTACAGTAAATATACACATGTATATTACAGCAGTTACGGGTAACATGTTTAGACCCAGCATATGTTGGTGGGAGGTCCACTCAACAAACGTCTACTTACCACCAGCCCCAGCTAGGCCGGTGAGATATACAGACATGCAATAAAGGTAAATACAACACTGCTTCCCAGACAACCGGCAGGAAACTACCAGTGGGAGAGATCTACAAGGTCTACACTTTAAACATGGACAGTGGCATCCCTTGCGGGACACCAAAAATTTGATACTTTCAACCAATGGGGAAACACCATTATGACCAGGATGTAGCTTTACACGGAACAGTAGGTTGTGCAAGCCTGATAACACATAGGTTGACACAATGTGTGACATGTGTCCCAACATGGGGAGAGTGGGCAGTGTGTAGGGGTGTGTTCATATCCCACCTGCGCCCACCTGCGCCAACAGTAAGGATGAGTGCTGTAGAGTAGTGGCAGGTGGGGCAACTATGGGTATGCGATTATGGGGCTAGACATGCAGGTGTTTGCTGGCAGACACGTATTAGGACCGCCCTGTGTGTGTAAGTAATATTCCGATGTGGGTATAGCAGATGCCCATTCCTTCAAAACTGTAAGAACAAATCTACTGGACAGTCTGTAAACCATTGGGTGAATACATAGGGACCATATCATTGAACTGTCCCCGATTACCAGGGACGTCTGTGATTACGAATCAGAATCTTAACACAGTCCCAACTAAACCATCCTTGAACTAGTGATATTAGGAGGAAAGGTGGCGGAATACACTTAATGAATAATGACAACATGTAAGAGTCATAAACTGCATGCACCTCAGACAATGTGTATGAATACATATGGGCTATGTGTCCATCAATGTGTCAGGTTAATAGCACCAACCTTCTAAATGTGTCCCTGAGGTCATTATGCAGTGTCCCTGATTCAGTGTTTATTCTTCCCCATTCGTATGAGAGGTCTGATAGAGAAAGCACATGTTCCACTGACTACCTTAGAAGGTTGATAGAATACTAGGTTTGGGGTTACCACCTGTCCACCTTTGCGAGGGACACTCCCATGTGGGCAGTCGTGTCCTCTATAATAACTGTAATCAAGGCAAATGTCCTGTGATTTAGGGCAAAGATTACCTATATTGTCTGTAGTAGAAACATAAAACAATTATGTTCCTCTGAAACACCTAAATGTTATAGGTAACAGTATAAGCAACTATAATGCTTCAAGAGTAACCTTTTATTTAGGCAAAACAGTGTAGTACACCCCTTTCTACTGGCTGTGGGTGTGTTGCCCTGCAAAGTCTGATGTCTCTACATAAAGGTCCTATAGGGTCACCACATTTCCAAATGGCCAGAGTGGGACATGTTCAGTAGAAATGTCAGACATTCCAGGACTAAGCATAGCTACAGCCATGCATAGTACAGGATTACACTAATCTGCACAAATAAAAGCTTAATCTGGTTGCATTTGAATTGCTTATGCTACTTCACATAACATATAGAAGTGTTGTATATAAAATAATTGTTGTATGCAATTATTAATGAAATGTAGAATATAATAATGTCCTGTAATCTGGACATGTGCTATGTCTTGATTATTTTCACACTGTCCCTCGTAAGGTGGGACAGGTGGTAACCCTGAAGTCCTACCTTGGCCAATTGAGAAGGTGGCAAACCTATAATAGGTATGGGGTAGCATGACCAGTCCGACGGATGTGGCTACCACAACCCAACTACTCTTTTGTAATGCAGGATCTCGGTTCCCATGTATCAGCCAGATGGGAGCAGAGTGTATGCAGAACACAAAAATATGATTAATTCACTGGACAGGCCGCTGATTCCATACAATCAAATGTCATGCCATCGCCTAATGGACAGCCATTCCCGATACTGTAGTCGTGTAGTCCGATGTGATAGGCATTACAAGGTGGGAGCAGATTGTAAGAGGAACACACAATTATGAATGATTCACCAGACAGGCTGTTGATTACGTACAGTCAAATGCCATGTGGTCGCCTAATGGGCAGCCATTCCTGATACTGTAGTCAGGAGTGGCCTTAGGTCAACTGCTGCCCTAGGCAGAGGGCAAAATGTCAACCCCACCACACCACCCAGTGCTCCCATCCTGGTCTACCTACACCAAATAAATACTGGTAACGTGCCCCCACTAAAGCGGCACCCTAGGTGGCTGCTTGGTTGGCCTATGCCTAAGGCCAGCTATGACTGTAGTCATGTAGTCTGATGTGATAGGCATCACAAGGTATGCCTAAGAGGAACACATGAATATGAATGATTCTCCGGACAGGCTGCTGATTCCGTACAGTCGAATGCCATGCTGTCGCCTAATAGGCAGCCATTTCGATACTGTATTCATGTGTTCCGATGTAATAGGCATCACAAAGTGGGGGCACACTGTATGAGGTACACACAGATATGATTGTGTCACTGGACAGGCCACTGATTCCATACAGTCAAACGTGATGCCGTTGCCTAATGGGTGGCCAATCCCGATACTGGAGTCATGCAGTACAATATAATAGGCATCACAAGTTAATATTGTGGTCCTCGCTCACACCGAGGGGTGTGAGTGACAGATGCAAGCACCAATGCTGGTGCATTAGCAAGTATGGGATTGAGTGGGTGTAAGCGTGTTTGGCTACCAGTATGCGAGTATTGCATTGGTTAAGCAATGTAGAGGCTAATTGAGCGTAAGAGGCTGTAACCAGCGAATATCATACAGCACAGTCATTCAACAGTATAGGAATGTATCCCATCATGTAGATGTACATGTGAGTGTTTATGTCCCGTATATAGGTACATACATATATAGAGATGTATCAGGGACATACCATGTGGCAACAAAGCATTACAAATGAATGAAACGGGAAACACCAGCGATGCCTGTATTATGTAGTGGTGTTGCTCTATGTGATCACAAGACGCCCTCAGACAGACATGTATAAGTCATGCATGCAAATTGTTGTACATTGGCCATATACATCACTCTGTACATGTAATGTACATTAACACAACGGTATCTGTCCAATCATTATTTGTGAACAGTACTCCTGCAATGTGCTGTCTGCAACATCATCATCATGATAAAGGTAAATGGGGTAACCATAGAAGGATCAGTAGTGTTTTGTGTACAATGGGTTCGTCCTCTTCACGTGTACCTGGACCATGTAGGAGTGATGTGCATAACAGGACCGTGTGCCTGAGGGACAGTGGTGAGGATAACAGTAGTATGTTATGATGCATATTACAAGGGTTTCATGTGTCCAGTGGGCCCGTGTGTGTAATGGACAGCTATGTATAGGGCAGATGGTGTCCTAGGACCTGAATGGCCTTATGCATCCATAGGTCATGGTCAGATGTTGGGAAGGAGTGTAGGTATGGCCGTGGAGGATAGGTAGGAGCACAGAAATTACGGCATACAGGGTTGGTATATGACACATGTGGGAGGGGTATGCACTCTGGATGGGGATGAGTCTTCGGCATTCAAAAGCCCATGGGAACAGTGGGACAGAGGTCTCCAGCCATGGGCAACTGCCACTGCACCTACACAGCTGCAAAGGAGGCAGTGCTGGGGGCTGTCCTGTATCTGGCTTCGTAACCCCTTAGGGAGCCACTTACGCAACATATCTGGGACTGCACAACAGCAGATATGTTCCTGTCTGGTCCCACTCCCAAGGGGGACATGCTCTATCTTCAGTGATGGTACCACTAGAAGGTGGTGCAGAGCCAACAGAGGTTGATGTTAATGGCTGTGCCCCAGATGTGCTAGTGCCCAGTGCCATGGTCAGCTGCATTGGGACAGGAGGATCTGCTGGGACCTACCAACCCAGTCAGCCTATAGTGTTGCATTTTAAACCCACATATGGCTTAGTGATAGACAACAGCATACATGATTACCTATGACAGTATGCATAGATATCACCAGCAACCCAACACAACAGATGATATACATTTGCAGAGGGAGTACAACACATGCATATATACCGCATGGCAACTGTACAATGTGTAGTAGACGTGTGACCACAGCTATTAACAGTTGCCCATCATTGGCTTGTCACTGGGAATCCCACACACTGTCAGTCATACCACTGTTTCATGTGACGCATGTCCAGTCAGGGATGCGATGGCAGTAACACATCCCTATCATCATGTACTGTCTGCAATCCCTACACCATGCTTCTGCTGTGTGCAGAAGTGCATTCAGTGTGTAACACAGGAAACAAATGGTTGCACACACTGACCTGTCTACAGATGGCCCTACAGATGGGGTTCCCTCATGAACAGAGTACTGTCATGTCTGTATTTTAACATGCAGAATAGCCTTTACCACACACATGTTAAACAGGCAGTAGTCTCAATGCAGCATAGCTACACTTACATGCTGTAGTTGTGTGGCACATCACCCTCCTGTCATTAGGCTATTTCCCACTATGGACAATGATTTAGGTACATCCAGATAACATTTGCGATGCCGTGTCAGAACACCAAATCCAGGTACCACTCACAATGACTGTCATAGCCAGATAACATGTTTCCCTAGATAGTGTACTGTGTTTAGCATGTGGATGGCTATGGGAACACCATCACAGCTGTACCACATGCAATCAGCTAGAGGAGGACTGCAATAGGTGGAGAGGCCATCACCTGACCATTTCCATCTGTTGCAATACACATGCTGCTGTTGTGCAGGTGTACACCTTCACATCCACCAGAGAGTGTGTGTGTGCAGGACAAGCAATGTACAGCAGGGAAGGGCTTGGAGACTTAACCATGTGCATCATCTGCCACACGCTGAATAGTACAGGGGCAAACCCCTGACTATTCATTACTATTACATGTACATGACGTTACTACATGTGCCACAGAGGCGGAATGTTGCAGTGCTGTAAGAACATGTGTGTAGGTGAGTGAGTGCCATCTGCAACAGATATAGTAGATATACATTAGGTGTGGCACACGTCAGTCTACGTGAACGGATATCATTGTCACCACAACCACACTCTAATGATCACGCATTGACACCTTTGCCAGGGCAGCAAATACACAATGTAACTATTTAGTTTGCCACACCGCAGTAATGCACAGGACTACATGCACCACAGGGGATATCTGGAGGTTCTATGGGCTAGGGCATGTGAAAGTGCTTGACAACTGTTGGTATGCCAATGAGGTTTATACTGGGAGTGACTATGGTTGGGATCATCACAACCCACATGCAGACACAGGATGCCAGTACTGTCACGCAGATATGCATTACTCCATGGGTGTGTAGTATTTGGCTGTGCAAGATGGCTGTACAAGGCTGGGTGAGGGGTAAACCTTGCCATTGCATCACCCAACAATGGTGTGCAGTGCAGGGGTGTAGTGTTTGCAATGTCCCACACAGATGGGTACTGCATTATCTGGCCTGACATCCTGGTTACCAATGTGTAGGGCCATAGGTTTGCAATGCATGCCATGTCTGTGTTTGATAGTCCTTCACATGGACATTGCCTGGGATGTGCATGTTCCACAATACTGTACAGTGACATGTACGGTGTACCTGGTTTGGTAGACACATGTAGTGTACACAGCCTATTATACCCCGATATGCCAATACTGGCCTGGTGTGGCAAAACCTGCTTATAGTGAGCAGGTCGGCCTTGCACCTGCATGAATAGAATGGACAGGTATTCCGTGGTGTCAGTTGCATGGGTCCATACAGGGCACATGTGAACAGCATTATCTGGCCTTAGTGGATCACATATGATGGCACCACATATGTTGCAGCCATTCAGTGTGGAGCATAGTGAAGGCACAATGTCCACATCTATGCGCCTATTGTACCGCTGTACAGGGTGCCGTGTCCTCTGCAGGCCACTGCGGTCACACCATGCCTACTATCTGTCCTCAATGTGCATGTTACTAGCAACATAGTGGGATATCCTAGGCAAAGTTGCATGTGCATAGCACATGGGTGCGGGACATTTCCCGGGTACTAGTAGGGCTGCATACTTAGTTCACCAGCCCTTTTGCCAGATGTATGGGTATGGCTTGCCAACACAGTGCCATGGCTGACTGACAGCTGTACTCGTGAAGTGGCCAATGTGCCATAATATGGATACTATATAGGAAAACTACAAAACCTGCTCCCAAACATGTCCAATGGTAAGACAATCACAGCCACCTCTACACAGGCTCTGACAGACAAACACACACTTGCTATGTCCTGTAAACAAACCCCTATTGCACTGCAGCAACACACATTTAGGGCATGTGCTACAGCGAATACTACAAAGCACTGTACTTGTCTCACTCAAGCAGACAAACACACACACACAGTTGGCATGTCTGGGATTAGAACACCGACATAACTACACTACAGCACACACGCACACACATGGCAAGTGTGGGACTAGAACACTGACCTAACTACTTCATTACACTACAGCATTATGCAGTTACAGAATGCGCTACCAAGATTACTGGAGCACAGCACTCCCAGAGGTGCATTTGTAGAGGGGTGACATTATCGGCCTTGCTAAGGGTGGGTATCAGAAATGTATGGAGTGTGAGCAGTATAAAAGTATTACTCAGTCCTTAAGCAAACGGAGACATACACAAACACATGGCAAGTGTGAGACTAGAACACCGATCTAACTACTTTATTACACTACAGCATTATGCAGTTACAGAATGCGCTATCAAAATTACTGGGGCACAGTACTCCCAGAGGTGTATTTGTAGATGGGTGACATCATTGGCCTTGCTAACGGTGGTTATCACAAATGTACGGAGTGTGAGCAGTATTAAAGCATTACTCAGTCCTCAGGCAAACGGGACACACACACACACACACACACACACACACACACATGGCAAGTATGGGACTAGAAAACTGACCTAACAACTTTATTACACTACAGCATTACGCAGTTACAGAACATGCTACCAAGATTACTGGGATACAACACTCCCAGAGGTGTATTTGCAGATGGGTGACATCATCGACTCTGCTAACGGTGGGTATCAGAAATGTATGGAGTGTGAGCAGTATAAAAGCATTACTCGGTCCTCAGGAAAACACACATGGCACGAGTGGGACTAGAACACTGATCTAACTACATTATTATACTACAGCATTACACAGTTATAGAACACGCTACTGAGATTACTGGAACACAGTACTCCCAGAGGTGTATTTGTAGATGGATGACATCATCGGCCCTGCTAATGGTGGGTATCAGAAATGTATGGAGTGTGAGCAGTATAAAAGCATTACTCAGTCCTCAAGCAAATGTGGACACACACACGGCAAGTGTGGGACTAGAACACCGATCTAACTACTTTATTACACTACAGCATTACACAGTTACAGAACACGCTACCAAGATTACTGGGACACAGCACTCCCAGAAGTGTATTTGTAGATGGGTGACATCATCGGCCTTGCTAATTGTAGGTATCAGAAATGTATGGAGTGTGAGCAGTATAAAAGCATTACTCAGTCCTCCGTCAAACGGGACACACACACACGGCAAGTGTGGGACTAGAAAACTAACCTAACAACTTTATTACACTACAGCATTATGCAGTTTTAGAACACGCTACCGAGACTACTGGGACACAGTACTCCCAGAGGTGTATTTGTAGATGGGTGACATCATTGGCCTTGCTAACGGTGGGTATCACAAATGTACGGAGTGTGAACATATTAAAGCATTACTCAGTCCTTAGGCAAACGAGACACACACACACACACATGGCAAATGTGGGACTAGAAAACTGACCTAACAACTTTATTACACTACAGCATTACACAGTTACAGAGCATGCTTCTGAGATTACTGGGATACAGCTCTCCCAGAGGTGTATTTGCAGATGGGTGACATCATCGGCCCTGCCTACAGTGGGTATCAGAAATGTATGGAGTGTGAGCAGTATCAAAGCATTACTCAGTCCTCAGGCAAACAGGGACACACACAAAGCAAGTGTGAGATTAGAACACTGAACAGGGACACACACACAGCAAGTGTGAGACTAGAACACTGACCTAACTACGTTATGATATTACAGCATTACACAGTTATAGAATGCGCTATTGAGATTACTGGGACACAGCACTCCCAGAGGTGTATTTGTAGATGGGTGACATCATCAGCCCTGCTAACGGTGGGTATCAGAAATGTATGGAGTGTGAGCAGTATAAAAGCATTACTCAGTCCTCAGGTAAATGAGGACACACACACCCACACGACAAGTGTTGGACTAGAACACTGATCTAACTACTTTATTACACTACAGCATTACACAGTTACAGAACACGCTACCGAGATTACTGGGACACAGCGCTCCCAGAAGTGTATTTGTAGATGGGTGACATCATCGGCCTTGCTAATTGTGGGTATCAGAAATGTATGGAGTGTGAGCAGTATAAAAGCATTACTCAGTCTTCAGGCAAACGGGACACACACACGGCAAGTGTGGGACTAGAACACCGCCCTAACTACTTGGGCATTACATAGTTACAGAATGCGCTACTGAGATTACTGGAACACAGCACTCCCAGAGGTGTATTTGTAGATGGGTGACATCATCGGCCTTGCTAAAGGTGGGTATCAGAAATGTATGGAGCGTGAGCAGTATAAAAGCATTACTCAGTCCTCAGGCAAACGGGACACACACATGGCAAGTGTGGGACTAGAAATTTGAGCTAACAACTTTATTACACTACAGCAATACGCAGTTACAGAACACGCTACCGAGATTACTGGGATATAGCACTCCCAGAGGTGTATTTGTAGATGGGTGACATCATCACCTCTGCTAACGGTGGGTATCAGAAATGTATGGAGTGTGAGCAGTGTTACAATGGCCATTCCCATACACAGAGGCACATAACCGACACAAGGTGTCACTGGGCATGCTCGCACACTTAGTAGCACAGCGCTGTTCAGAATGCACTATGTGTCCATCTACACAAGGATATACTGGACATGCTCATACACTTAGTAGCACAGGGGGCATGCTCACACACTTAGCACAGGGCTGGTCGAAATGCAATACTATGTGCCCATCTACACAAGGATATACTGGGCATGCTCATACTCCTAGTAGCACAGGGCTGACTGGGATGCACTCTGATGCTAAACATGGAGGGCCACAGTGGCCATGCTATTACAGGTAGATGTAAAGAACACATTGTAATGGGCTCTGGTGTTAGTAGTTGTCATTGTTAGCGGAAAAGCTGCTCTACATATATTTGACATCGGTCTTTTACACAACATCAACTGTCATTCTGGGATGACATAGCTGACAGCAGACAGGCCTTTGTCACATATAAGTGTGGATATTACCCAAGTTGCATCTGCCCACACAGTGCCATTCCAAGGCAAATGTCCTAAACAGAGGTTCATGCCCATAAACCTACAGGACAACTGCATTGTTTTCTTATGTTAACCAGTGCTAGATGTGTAGCGTCCATATTCACAGCTGGTCACTGTAGATCCAACAATGGGGAGTACTGACATCTGTGCAGTGAGGAACACCTGGTTAATGTCTCTGTAGTGCAGAATAACACTACCACCATATACCTCAGAACCTAGCACTACCAACCATATATCTCAGAACCAGACATGTGGGCCATAACACAGGTACGGACCACTCCAGGTGGTGTACCCACATACATAAAGGCCACTCACATGTACTGACTGGTCCCCCCACAAAAGGCATCACAGATGAGCCATGTGAAGGACACAATGTCACATGCTGCATTCTAGGATGTAAACTGCAGACACCACCATGCCCTCGGACCACCAACACGCAACCATACATGTTGTATGACATAGACGAGTACAGCACCATGTGACCCTTGACCTGTGTACTGTACTAAGCTCTACATCAACTGTAGACAGTACACATGTACTGACACAGTTGCATCATGTGTTATGCAATGCAATGATACCACTGTTTGTGACCAGGTCAGCTGTACACATACCAGATGCCCTCAGTAATTTCCACCATTAGCAGAAGTCTGTTGCTGTACACCAGTACACACCCTCATGTATGGCACATGGCTGAACAGGATATCGTGATAAATGAGTAGGTATGGGATGAGGGCCTCATCCTCCAAGCGTATAAAAGGGGGAAGCCTTGCACGCAGCATACCTGGAAAATATAATGATGGAGACAGGTTACAGTATCTCACAGAGACATACAGAGCTACAGCTGAAGATACATGTGTATCACATTAATTCAGTTTAAATAGTTGTATTTGCAAACCTACATGACACTAACATGTTTGTGTCACACACATGTGACACTCAATGTTGAGTGGATATTACCACCATATATGTGTGTCTGTCACCTGATTACATTGCTCATACACCATATGGTTGCTGTATTGATGTCGGCATGTCTGTTTGCCTGTACTGGTGTTCCTACCTATTGGCACTTGGCTGGATGTGTCCACATTACTGTAGTTGACCTTGATGCAGTGTATATGTCACATATAAGGACTTACACTGCCTTAACAGACATGACCTGTGACCCTGCAGACATACTCACATAAGGTTTTACATGTATGTGTTCTGTCATATACATCTACACAGCACTCTACAGCAATTCAACATCCTGACATGTATCACCTGTATTGCACATGTAATACAGATGGGACACTGGCTAGCCAGATGGTATTTGCAGGGATGGATATCAACTGTAGCATGTACAGTCAAAGTCAGCTAGTACGCTATATGCCATGGGCCATGTATAAATTTAGGATGAAAGGTTACCTGGCAGTAGCCAACAGGCGGGTCTGTGGGGCCAGGTGGAGCAGTGCCACATTACTGATCTACAGGGTTAATGATACATATACCATGCGTTACCATGCGGTCATCACACCATGTCTGAGAGGGGAGTGATGTGCAGCTTTGACAGACAGGAATGCATAGTATTGCAGGACTATGTCAAGTGTATGGGACAAGGATCTGTCCAGCATGTGGTAGGTGGATGTCCATGAAGTATGTGTTTGAGATCAGGATGAGTACGTGTAGCATATCCAACATCACTGGGTTGGACATGGATGTATTCAGGGTATGCATCATGCTACATAGTGGAGATGGGGAATGGGAAGGCTGGTGTAGGCCATCTGCACATGGCCAGTATCCCTTAAATGAAATATGTGATCTGATATGGGTCACTTGAGTGTTCTGTATGGCTGGACAATAATCTCTATATTCATAAATGGCACCCTATCATTATTAGGGTTGCCACATATGACTACCTGACAGGTGTGGTGACGTAGCTGTCACAGGATTGACAACTGCCCAGCTGCATCCCTCACACACATGTCCATTATGTTGACTGCTGCCTAGGTGGTAGTTCATGGGTACAGGGTTATTAACATAGGGGTGACAATGTGAGTCAGCTATTGCTCCTAGGTCATAGTCATTCGCATACTTCAATAGGCATATGCCTTCTGTTTGTCTGTGAGGTATGGACTACAATGAGGGGGAAGAAAATTCATTAACCCTGACATACTGTAGCTGCCACTGGTGTGATGATCATGTATTATTCAGACACCTTCTTTAGTGTTGGTTCTGCCAGCAGTCCTGTTGCAAAATACTCCTGTGACATAGGAATGTACATCTAGTATACCAAGTGTTGGTGGTACACAGTATGGGTGATGATGTCCTATGACCTGGCAAGGTTATGATATGCAGTGTGACATCAACCATACTGTCATCTACATCTGTACTGCTGACATCACTTAAGTGATCAATGTTCATGGCCTTCCAGACCAGACTCAGCAGGGTAGTAGTGCAGTACATCCCATTATCAGTGGTGTCTCCCCCTTTGTGGGTTGTGATACCTGTTGGTGTGCACAATTCAGTGTGTACACAACCTGACATAGAGCTATGTTTTACATGATGTGTACGTGGAGAGCATCTTGTTTAGCCATATGTGTATGATACAACCTGTGATGTGTGCAGGTCCCATGCAGACTGAGTGCAGCTTGTACCTGCATAGTTGTGGGTACAGGGGCCCTGTGGTGTACATGGATATATGGTTGTGTACCTGTTGGGGAGGGGGTCGTGTGTTTATATCATCCAAGACCCCATCTGGATGTCTTATTCATGCTAAGCACTTGTTCAAGACTTATAAACACTACGTAAACTAATAATTACTATAGCTCTCAATCTTCCTCATTACCTACAGGTAAGGGTGAACAGGTTTTGTACATACTTTTCTCACTTGCATAGAGTAATGTAGCTCTTGTACTTACTTTCCTCACTTATCTAGGTGAATGTAGTTCTATATTCAGACATGTCCAAGAGTCAACCGCCAGTGTTCCCACCTGTCTAGCTGATGAATCTGGACATCTTGAGACAATGTACACATTGCCTCATGTACACAGACATGCCTCTCAGCCTACCACCCAACACTACAACCTGTGAGAGATGCACTCATCTAGCCAAACTGGAGGTAAAGGTCTCTCCAACCAAACCTGACCCTGACTGCCATGTGGAGAAGGTACACAGTTGCACAACACCACACTCATCACATAAGTCTCACTGAATCTACCCCACCATTAACTGGGAAAACTACTCGTGTACCAACACATTAGCTCAACAGTTTCTGGACTTCATAAACACCAATGCCCTGACTCAGCATATCCACACACCCACCAGGGGAACAATATCCTAGACCTAGTCATTACCAACATGAGTGACTGGTGCTCCACACGTGAAGCCAACTCCTCATTGGTCCAATCAGACCATGTGCTGAACACCATTGATATCCACATCCCACACCTATCCCCCATTAAGGGAACCACAGTATAATATGTCTACAAGGCCAACTACATGCTTCTTAAGACAGACGTGGTGGACATCATGACACCCATGCACATGGTCAGTACTGTTACAACTGCTGAATCCTACACAAATGCACTCTATAAGCACTTACAGGAGTGCATGGCTTGTGCTATCCCAAACAGAATGAGGATGCTATACTCCTAATTAACTAAACTAATCTGGTGGTCCCTTGCCATAAACATATTGTACTACAGGAGGAAGACACTGTTGCAAACGAGAGTACAATACCATGCATGGAGGTGATCCCTGGCCAGCCTGAGTAAGAAGGTGAGATCCCTTATAAGATCCTCCAAAGTTAGCTACAAAAACTATAAAGCGACTAATACCAACAACAACCACAAAGCATTCTATAGCTATGTCACATATCTTGATGTCAACAACCAGATCTGCTCTGAGTTGCAGCACAAAGGCATGAACATTACAGAAACAATTGATATTGGCAACATCCTGGCAGATCCCTCTCAAAGCTGCACACTTGAAAGGCAATATCACAGCATCCATGGGACCGGACAACATCCCAGGCTGCATTTTACATGAACTTCAGATTGTACTGTCTCCCCACCTATGCACCATGTTCAGTAATAGCCTCACATCGGGCATAGTGCCCCCTGAATGGTACACAGCAACAGTTATCCCACTCCAAAAAGGTGGCCCACAATGGACAACGGGACCTATTTCCCTATAGGCCTGACTAGTCTGGTCTGTAAGGCTATGGTTCACATCATGGATCACTGTCACAGAGACATTGGATATCTCCCAACCTTTGACCCCTCCCTGTTTGGCATTGTTAAGGCCGGACCATGCCTCCTAAACCTGGTGGACTTCTTAGAGTCAGTTACCAAGGCATTAGATGAGGGTAAGGAGGTCCACACAGCCTACCTAGATCTCTCATAGGCTTTCAATGCCATTCCTCCTTCTGGTATTATCAACATACCCATCCACCTGAACATTAACCCCTACGTCATGTGATGGTTTGCAAAGTGGCTCACGGACAGAACAAACACAGTGGGAGTTGCATACCCTAGGTCCGACTGTATACCAGTTACAACTGGCATCCCCCAGAGCTCAGTCCTTGGACCCCTCATGTTTGGTATATACGTTTCTGACGTACAGACAAGCACAGAAGGGCTTTGGCTGAAACAGTTTGCAGACCACTGCAAACTAGGGGACATAATTGTTTCCCCAGCTGTTACAGACACCCTCTGGAAGGGTCACACTGAGACAGATACCTGGTGTTAATATCATGGCGTCAAGCTGAATGCCTAAAAGTGCATAGTCATCCCCTTTGGATATAACTAATTACCCATGGACTACCACATAGGTGCTAGTCTCCTACATACAGAAAAGGTAATACGGGATCCGGGAACCCCAGTAGATAGCAATCTCTCCTTCAATACCCATAATGACAAGGTGGTTAGAATATCCTTCTACATGACCCCCCCTAATCTCTAATGGGTTCACATCCAGATCAGAGGGGCCATTGTGACTCTACACATGTCATATTAGACCCATTAAAGGATACAACACCCCATTTTGGATATACCTTACAAGACAACTGCAACAGCTGGAAGACCACACCAGTACCACACCAAGAGGATTACTGACCTCAAACAGATGACCTATGCAGCCCAACCTACAAAACTCCAGGTGTACTCAGTTGCATACCACATGCTCACAGGTGATCTCTGCTTGACATACAAGGCCCATGTCCAACCCTGTATTGCTGGATATGCTCCACTTAAACAGAAGCAACTGATAGACACATGCTCCAGAGATATACACCTAACCACAACGATGAGTAGGATATGCTGGACGGATTCCTGACCAGGACATTTCCTATGCTTTGAACATGATTCCAATGTACATCAGGCAGGGCCCCTCACAAACACTCTTTAAGGGAAACCTTGACGTGTGGATGGGAGACAGACATGTGCCCCAGGGATCACTGCAGTGGCTCTGCTGGACAGAGGCACAAGGAACTATTAGCTCTGCCATTCAGAAGCACAGGAAACCAATCTATGGGGGTGGTGAAAGCCAACACACGCTAGCTAGTCTTATAGATACCCTTGGTAAGACAGCCTAGCACCTACCTTTGCACATGTTACATGTCTTATGTGCATGGATAGTTAAATAGCTCTTCCATTTTACTTTGCTATCAGGCTGATAAACTGTCGGCTCACTAAAAGACATATGTATCCTGTTATTGTGTATTGTAAATGCCAATTGACATAACTAATGTTTGCCTAACATTATAGTAATGCTATGTAGCTTGTAATACATTTCTGCCTACAATACTGTACATTACACAGTTATTGGCACAATATCCCACAATGCAAATCATACTTACACAGTGGCCCAACCTTCCACATGTTATTCTCTGTAATACACCCATACATATGGCTACAGTTACAATATATCAACATATACTATCCCCTGTTATAGCACATACTTGTTGGACCAGCCCTGCCACTGACATCGGCTGGTGAGGAGTATTTCTGTTCAAAGCCCTTATATAGCATCCCTTGTGGTGTATGCGGTGTTTGCCTTGTGACCTACAGCAGTACACACAAATACTACAAGCATTACTATGCTCAACATTACATCACAGCAAGATAACTGTTTCCACTATATGGATTGCGTGCACTTTAAATACTACAGAATAATACTACATACACAGACATACTGACTGTTCTACATACCTTATTAGTAACCCAAGGTGTCGTTAACTGTTGATTCAATCCTTTTCAGTTTGTGTTTCAATGTTCTTTGTAATGTTGCACTGGTATATACAGATGGTTTGAATGTGTGATAACACATCTTTTTCTAGTTACATATCGGTAACATGTGGTATCCTGTCCACCAATTGCTGTTCCAAAGTAGTTAATTGGATGTACATCAGCTGTGCAGCTACTCCATTAGCCGATACCATGGCAACACTGGTGTATAAGTGAGTACTCCTTTTGGTCATTGTCCATTTGCCTTACATTCGAGGGAGACTGCCTAGATGTGTTATTGCGATATATTTCAACCGGTATATGGAGACACACAGAGATATATTAGCTTCATGACTCCTGTGGACTGTGTGTAATGGCTAGACGATTTAGTTCTACATGTGAGTACAGCTGTTATATTTTGGAACAGTGCTACTTATGCAGGGTGTGTTTGTACCTGATACTTCTGCAGATGTTTAAGTCTGGCAAGGATGTTTGGCCAGCTCAAGGCCGTATGGCTATGCATGAACTGTTATGTGGTGTACAGTGTGCTCACCAGACATGCTTGATTTGGTGTACAAGTGTAGCATACTGTTCTGTTACTCACTAATTGCTAACACATCATGGTGTACGCACAGCCCTCTGTAACGGGATTAGTGCAAACAAACCCTATTACATCAGCAGCTGTTCTGTTGTATAACAACAGCTATTTCACATAGGGCCATGTTAGTGTGCCTCTGACAAGGTATGTTAAGGCTTCTGCAGATGTCGTACAGTGTGTGAATGATTTGTGATGTTATTACAGTTTGTATTGTAATTTGTTTGGGTGTGGGACTGATGTTGGTGGGTGTGCTTAGCAGATGCAGGTGTGTAGAAACTGCTTTTATACATAATCACTATGTGCACAAGGCTTCCTTCCCTATTTGAACACCTATCCTTTTGTGGACTAATACAATGGTAATTGCAGGTTGATTCATTAAGGCACTGTTATGTGGTTCCTGTATAGCATGCAGGTGATGTTAGTCCTTGAATCCCTTCGGTAATACATCTGAATGTAATAACGTGTTGCTACATGATAGCTGTGTATATCTGTCATAGGTATTTGCAGTCATCGTAGTTGTGTTGGTGACTGACCCTCTTTGGCTAGGGTTGCCACCTTTTCATATGGCCATAGTGGGACCTTTTCGAGACACACATCTGATTTTACAGGCCAACATAAACCAATGGTCAGTACAAGGGCTAGAACTTTCCTTTCTTGCCTAATTATAAGCTTATTCTTGTAGCAGTTTAGTTGCTTGTCCTGTTTCCTGTAACATGTAGGTATTTTAGATACAGAAATAACTATTTTATGCAACTATTACAGTACATATGGGATATAATTATGTCCTACAATTCCAGGACATTTGCCACGTTTAATATATTTGGTTAGGACACAATCACCCAAAGAGGGGGTGCCCCTTGCAAAGTGGGACAGGTGGTAACACTATCATTGGCTCATGTCCATAGCACATATTTGTAATAGTGTATAGGCATATACTCTCCATATCCTTTGTTCATAAAGGTTGGTAGTGCCAGAATGTGTGATTGCTATGGTCTATGTTATACACATATATGAACACTTCAACCGCTGTATACGGGAGACCTACGGAATCATGAAACCACAGTGTTCCGACGCACACAGTACCGGGACCAGACTCCCATACCCAACATTACTGACATCGACAGTAACTCGCGAAGGTAACATGAACATGGAACACACACACACACACTGCTACCCAACACATCCAAACAAACCATCCTACACTACGTATGAGCAGGTGGCCAAGCCCCCCTACACCCCCCATGTAGGTGTCTGTGCCCCCCACACCACCCCCTACTTTAATATTCTACATCCTAGGTTGCGCAAACAGATGCACAAAGCTAACCCACAACCACAGATTACAGTCCCCCAAGAACACACACCACACACAGAACACATACTTACACACACTACAGCCCTAAGAAACACACATACACACAGTAACCTACCCAAACCGCAACACCAGAAGCACTGACTAACTGTCCATTAACATTGTGAGATTACACCTTGCGCATCTGGTGTTTCGGTACTGTGTTCTTTTGGACCTTAAGCCTCGGGATTATGCACGTTAGTATGTAAAGCAGTCGGCATGTGGTAGGGATCCCATTTATAAGTACCTCCATGGTTATGTAGATGTTGTTAACTTATCTATATATCTACATATATATGTATATCCCCATAAATCAACATCTCTCTCTCTCTCTCTCTCTCTCTCCCTCTCTCTTTATATATATGATGATGTATATATATATATATATATATATATATATATATATATATATAACATGCACCTTTCATTGGGTACATGCCGGGTTTGTCCTATTTCAACACATTCCTACCTTTTGTGTTTTATCCTGTCAGTATACACAACTGCCATTTTTGCATCTCAGGTAGGTTAGTGGTATGTTATTGTGATGAATGTGTACATGGTTGCGTGTTCTAATCCTGGCTGTGATATCCTACCTCTCAGTGCAGGCACTGGTAGTGCAAGGGTGATTAACGCACATTTCAGCGGTTGTGTGTTCCACATGTTTATTATTCTGTGGAGAACTACCTATATATGCAAGCTGTGTTTAAGGTATACCATGTAACATGTACACATCTGTGAAGATTCCTGTCAGGGATGCTCCCCATTATTTGGAACTACATCCCTGATTACATTATACAGAACCCCTCACTGACACTCCGGGGAATCCTTGCAGAGTGGGTGGTGAACAGTAGCTACACCTCAGGGATCCTGCAAGTGGCTCTACTCCACAGAGGGACAGTTAGTTTATCAATGGGGTGGCAACAGGAGACACATTTTGCCTATGCTTATGAGTGGCCTCGGCAGTTGGGAATGTACCTACCTATGTATCTATGAACCCTTACATTCAGTATGGGCACATGCTGATAGCTTAATTTACTGTTCTGGTATTGACTTACCTTGTGCCAATGGTGGTTGTGTGTACAATAGTTGAGGGCTACCTATGTAGGATGCACACAGTAGACCACCTATACATGACAATTTACAGGTGGTCGTGTGTGCCATCCATATTTACTGTGTGTGCAGGTGGAAAAGGGTGTCAGTCCATGAGGGCCTACACTGTCAGTGTGTGTGCTATACATTCCCTCTTTGCCAAGGCATGGGCATACTGGGCATGCCACCATCTGCCTACTGGGGCTAGCACAGGGTGTTCATGGTCTGAGTCCCCCTGTGCCTATGGGTCCCTTGGCAATGGTGGTGGGCTGTAAAGGCATTCAGCATTCTGTCCCTGCTGCAGCTGTTTCCGCAGGATCATATTGTGTAGCATGGCATGTACTATGAAGATGTGGGCACATGTTCCTGGAGAGTAATGAAAGGCTCCACCAGATATGTCCAAGCAATGGAACCATGATGTCAGCATCCGAAACATGCACGCCATGATGATTCTGGTTTCTGCGTGTGCCTCATTATGGCATTCTTACGGGGCTGTGTGTGCATTTCTGATGGGAGTCATCATCCACGGTTCCAGTGCATAGCCAGCATCCCCCACCTGGTGGCCATATGGGATGTCCCCCCTTGCAAATACCTGATACAGCTGTGAGGCATGCCAGATGTGGGAGTTGTGATAGCTTCCAGGTCTGCCAGCACACACATCCATAATAATGCCCTGGGCATTGCACATGACCTGGCAGTTGATGGAGGGGAATCCCTTACAGTTTATGTAGTGCCTACCCCGCTCACTGGGTGGTGACTTGATGTGTATGTGCATGCAGTCTATTGCACCCAGTACCTCTGGGTAGTCTGCCACATGGTGGAAGAGGTGTATATTGCTGGCCAACTCCTCCTGCATTCAGAGGAAGTATACATGCTCATTGGTATGTGATAACATGGCATCCAGGAACTGGTGGAGTACCCTGGATGCTGATGCCTGTGAGATCCCCACGATATCCCCAGTTGGCCTTTGGAAGGTACCTGTGGCTAGTATTCTCAAGTTTACACATACCTTCATGTCCACTGGGATGGGTTCCCCTCTGTTACTTCTGGCTCTGAGGCGTGGCCGGCACAGCTCAACAAGTTGCTGTATGATGTCCTTGTCCACCCTGTAATGGTCTACTATCTCCAGATCATGTAGCCCCTGGTAGGTTACCCTGGGTCTGAACACTCATTTCCTCCTCTGGTGCCTGAGATGGTTGTCAGCATCATCCTCCACACCATCGTCAGTCTCCAACACATGCTGGTGAATCAAAGCTATGGCAGCCCCTAACATATACATATTAAAAGTTCCCCACCTGTATACACCAATGGTGCAGAGTGTCTGGGAATACACAAGAGGGTGTGTGGGGCTTTCACACCTTATACTATTGTGCAATGGATGATGCTGATGTAATTGGGTGTGTTTGTGCTATTCCAGCTGCAGGGTATCTTAATTATTGGTTTTACAGCAGGTACTGGTATTGTGGGGCCTTTGGTGTTGACTTATGCTTGTCTGCCGTGATTCATTTATTGCCCTTTACTTCTATTTTCAACCCAATTCACCTCCCATTGTCAGGCATGCATCCAGCTGCCACCTTTCTTGTTTTGTGCTTCCACAACCCAGGATTGTGTTGGGAAATGTGTTATGTAGCTGATCTACTACAAGTTTGCTTTGTTCTGCTGTGACAGTTCTCATTTCTTTGCTGTACGGCAACTCCCCCTTCCTTTTCTGCAGGTAGCTGCTAGCAGCCTTGTTAGCTGTTGTCTATGGCCCACTGTAAGTTTCTAGGTGTTAATTACTCATTTGTACTCCAATTACCATGCTGCAGCATTTCCTTATTGTCTTCCCATATCCTTCCTGTTTCAGCTATGGTGCGTGCTGTGCACAACCGTTTACGGGGTTTTGTGCACGTTTTCATCCATGTTCACATGAACTTTCAGTTACCTTGTTTGCTCTCAGCTAAGCAAAGATATGGCTAATTCCACACCCCTATCCTGCAGCTTTGCTTAGTAACATGCAACACGGATTAGCAATGATCCATTGTGCTTACAGCTACAATGGCGCACCCCTCTCTTGACGTCATGTTTACCTCCAGGCAACTCCTCAGTGTTGTAACACTATGCTGTGTGGTACATCCTTATGCTGGCGGGGCGTTTGTGATTCAGTATTACTTGACTCATTTGCATGGCATTGACTGCTAATTCCTAGTTACCGCAAGAAACACTGTCACAGACCCTTAGCAACCCTTGCACCATGGTTGAGATGTAGCATGCATGCCATTGACTATTATAGGGATATCATGAATTGCGTTACATTACAGTTTTATGACATCTAAATATATTTTCCTTGTAATCCCGTTTGCGCACAGATGCACTGCGGTTTTACTTTGTGTTGGTGTGGCCATGAAATTAAATGTTATTTTTTATATGTTGTGCATGTTCTTTTATACCATTGGCTATATATTTAGCCATTGGCATATATTAACATTATAATACGTAAGTTTGGTCCGCTTTCATGGCTCCAATTTTATGTTTGACAAAATGTAAACCATTTTTTTTGGTTTACATTTCTACATGCTTACGTTATGCCCGCACAACTTCATGAATCACTATATACCTTCATTTGCATGCTACACTAATGCACATGGGGTAATTATCATACATGCACTGGGAGCTGCGCAGCTCTGGCGTACACTGGTACTGCACATGGAAACAGCTCTTACCTGAATCGCTCGACAGCCATATTTGGCGCTAGATCGCCGACGCTACTCCGGCACATGGCGCAAGCTTCTTGAATCCCGGGGATTGTCTTTGCAGTCTGATTTTTAAAAAAAAAAAAATTTTAAGGTAGACTGTCTGTATGCTGAATAGCTGGTTCTACACATTTTGTGCAATAACTTTTTTTTATTTTTTTTTTTTTTGGAATCCACCAGTAAGCTTTGTTGTCACAGATAAGGTACATTTTATTACACAGTCCAATAGATGAGATGGCCAGGTTATGATTTAAGAAAAAAGTTGCAGATTATTAGTGTCATATCTAGTTGTGTCATTTGGGGGGTTAGTGCTAGTTAGAGCTAGATAAACAATACTATCAGTGCAGATTGTTTAACTGAGATGATACTTAGCATATTTTGAGATATTAATGTCTTATGTAAGGGATCTGTTTTTTTTTTTTACATGGCAGTATAGTTTACTTTGCTGCAGATTGTGGTAAGAAAAGTCTTACAATAACTTGTACCATTGGGATACGTTTTTTGTTGTGGGATACAAGTGAACATTTTTTTATGATGGAAATAGATGAAAGGAATAGTCTGTTCTTGTCGTGTTGATGGTTGGCATTTAAGGTTTACCAGACTTTGGGTAGTTTGATATATTGTGTAAGATGAAGTAATGGTAGAATACATCCAGCAGTTTGATGCTTTAAAAGTTGTGGCAGTAGGGATGCCACTGTGTTGAATTTCTTTATGGAAGTAAAAACAGGATGTGTAATGTTTAGAAAGTAGGAAGTGCAGGAGCAAGTCAAAGAAGATTATAACATCAGTTTTAAAAGTAGCAGCAGTACTGAAATGTTAAAAATGACTGCAGTTGTTTAAGAAATTGTAGGCAGGGGTGAGGAAATTTTGTTTGATGACTATTTTGATGATTTTTAAACACATTTTTATTTTTTGCATATGACATAATGATGTCATTGGGTGATGACATTACAGATGGTATCAGATCATGAAATATTTTTATTTAGTGGCAGCAGATTGAGTTTTGGCTTTCATCTGGAGGCATGACTGCTCTTGGTCCTGATGGTCTTCATTGGCATTTGTCATTTTCAAGTAGATGCTTTTTATTGGTGTGGATTTTTTTTTATGTCAGAAACAGGGATCTGTGTTGTTGGTCCCTTACATTTTATGGCTGTTTCTGTTATAAGGCTGACTACGAAATGACCCATTCAGCTGGGTTGAACCAAATGTGAAAAAAATTACCACTATAGAACAACAGCTTTATGCAAACGTAAACACCCTGGCACCTCAGCAGTGCCTTCAAGAAGAAAAAAAAACTTAATACAATAAATCTAAAGACAAACACCAATAAATCAATCAATTAATTAATTTATCAAGTATTTCCAACTTAATTCATAATTAAGACCATGTAGTTTTAGTGTATTGGACTTCAAAATACATAAACTGTACTTTTTAATACTTCATTATGATCAAAACCAACAATAAATTTGCTTTTCACATCCAATAGCACAGTGACTTCAAGTTTCGAATTATCATTCAAATGAAACCATGTAAAATGTTCAGCAACATGACTATCCCATTTAACTATTCTGATGTCACTTAAGTGCTCATGTATCCTATTCTCTAGTCCCCTCTTTGTTTTACCAATGTGAAACAAATAACAGGGACACTGTAAAATATATTCAAAGTGAGTAGAGTCACAAGAATACTGTCACTCAATAGCTACTCTAATACCATTAATAAATTAGAACAAATTAACTATATTGTCAAAACAACCACAGCAACCACAGGGAAAAAGATCCGATGCTTAGAAGTTACATATAAATAGGTTTATAAACATTATATACAAAATAACTATGAATAAACCTGTCTCCCAAGCCTCTGCCCCTTCGTTATACTATTTTGGGTTTCAAAGCAATTTTATATTTTAGTGTAAAGTCATTGATTAAATATTTTCAGTAACTCAAAATAACATCAACAATTTCATAAGATAAAACATTATATTCTGAAACAAAAAATAAGTTATTATTCACATCAGTTATATCAGTCTGATCTGATACATTCCTATTCACAAATACTTGCACAAAAGATATCAGATAAGCATGGTTCTGATCCTCCACTAAAACTTTAAAATAAGATTTTTGTAATAAATTCACATCATAACCTCTCTTAACAAACATGTTTACAAGATGCCAAATTTCCCCAAAAAAGTCCTGTCTTCTAGAACATAATGTTTTAGTTCTCAGCATCTCTCTGAATGGTATAGTAGAAATACTATGTGGGGGATGACAATTGAATCCATATAAAAATCAATTGTACCCACAGACTTTCTATAAATTCTGGACCCGATTTTCCATTATCCAATACAATAATAACATCTGGATAATAAATACATGTTTCAGTGACCATGACAACATTTTTAAACCTATATATATATATATATATATATATATATATATATATATATATATATATATATATATATATATATATATATATATATATATATATATATATATATATATATATATATATATAGATATAGATATATATATATATATATATATATATATATATATATATATATATATATATATATATATATATATATATATATATATATATATATATATATATATATTTAGGGTCTATATTACATGAATGAACGATCAAAATGTCAAGTGCAACATACTCGGCACAATTTGATCGAACGTTCATGTAATTGAAGACTTCAAATGTTGAAATTTGGAGTTTCAAAATGTTTTGGTCGGCCTTGCTAGTGAGTGTAGCGTGTGACATAAACATGCTACACTGTTCAGAATGGCTGGGTAAGAGGCTGCTTTATTTTCTATACCATCTCCGAGATCGTTGCACATTGGGGAAATGGCAATTTCCCTTTAATCGCTTGTGTAAGAAGTCACTTTGCGATTACCGGGAAATTGCCCTTTCCCCAATGTAGAGTGATCTCGGAGTTGGTATATTTAGTTGGGGGGTATGGGGGGCACAGCCCCCCACATCAGGGGTTGTGGGGGCGAAGCCCACCACTTTGTTTTAAAAGTAGTTGTGTTTGTTTAGGTGTTTAAGTGTTTGAATGATGTGAGTGTGTAGGGGTTTGTATGCATTGGTTGTTTGTGTGTGTGTTGCATGTTAGTATAGGGGTGGTATGGGTTGAACAAAATCTTTCCATTTTGTGTTTTTCAGGGTTTTAAGGTTTTGATTACATGAACGATTGATTAATGTAAGTTGAGTATGTTGTACTCGACATTATGATTGTTCGTTCATGTAATATAGACCCATATATTTAAATATATATATATATATATATATATATATATATATATATATATATATATATATATATATATATTATTGTTAAGAAAATCAGTACACCTGTAGATACAGTCTTAGCCAATAACTCATAAATGTAATGAAAATATTTACCCATAAATAAACACTTGAATGGATATAATCTTGTTTCAATGCTCCCAAATCTAAATTAGCATAATTGGGGGAAAATGGTGCAACCATAACAGTTATATTCATCTGATGATAAACCTGGTCATTAAATGCAAAAAAGTTATTACATTGAAAGAATTAAGTCAATTCAATCAAAAAACATGTAAAAGGACAATCAGGAAAATCAAACTTTAACCCATCTAAATGTCTAATACTAGTGTATAGACCCCGAACATTAAGAGGTAGCCAGTACATTGCTGGCTGCCAAACCACATCTTTGATTTTAAGTAACACATTGCTTGAATTTTGGACATAAGAGGGTAATAATATTGTTTGCATTAAATACTGATTAACAATAATCCCAAAGGACTGTAACAATCTACCCTGAGTTGACACTATAGGATGACTTGGAGGATCATATACATTCTTGTGAATCTTTGGAAGACAAAAGAATACAGTTAAACATGAGTGTTTTAAAAATAACTTATTTTTCGCATATTAACTAGCTGCAAAATAACCCAAATGTACCCCTTTCTCCAAATTCTTAACAGGTTAATATGTATTTAGATCATTTAATTGTGTACTACTGCAGATATTAAAATATTGCTCCACATTCATAACTACCTAATTTCTGTCTTTATCAGCAATTTTTATGACTAAATCCTTGTGTTGTTTTAAATTTTTAAGAGCAGAAGACTATGATTTGGACAAAATGAAATCAATCTTGTGTTTAGTTTAAACACTTTTTTTACCTAACTGTTCAGTTTCAAACACCTATAGGAAAAGGACTTGTCTTTTTAGTCAATGGAGGGAAAATATAGTTCTTCTTCAAGATTTTGCTAGAATCAAGATGAAAAAAGCATTACAAATTTCGTTATCACTGTCATAAGAAAAAAATATTCATCAGAAAAACTAATCAGTCATCTTGATTGTGCTCACAAAACTTACTTGAAACTTTCTTAGTCCAGAATATATGTAAATGAAGTTTGTGTGTAAATTTGAACTCCACTTTAGTTGCTTACCTCTTAAGAAATACCATCAGAAAGAACTTCATCTCCAAATTCAAAATGGATACTTCATCATGCTTCACATGAAAATCAGACATATTAATAATGTATTTATTGTCAATATTAATGGAAATCTCGTCAGTAAATACTGGAAATTGAACAACATCATCAAATTCATTAAAATCTGCCTTTTTTAAACAAATGCCTATACAATTTCTGCTGTTGTACACCTTCAGGATGGTTGTTTCAATAATAATGTTTACTGCCCTTTTGTGAAGAAATGCCACTGCTATTAACTTCAGGACCAAGCTCTACTCTATCCACAGAATTTGGTACATGCTCTGTGCCAGACAAAACAGCTGCTGTAGACTCATTTGATGATGTATAAAACGAGCAACATCTAACAGACATATTATGGTTATGTGATGTGCTCTGACATTTCCAACAAAACACTCTTTCAATTTTACAATCAGCAATATCTCTAAATAGCTTATGTTTCTTACCTTGAATCAGTTTTGTGATTTGTTCACCTTGAAGGCTTAGCCAAGGTGTCAGGGTAGTTTAAGTTTGAATAAAGCAATTGCTTCATTGTGGCCATTTTTTTCCTGCTATTTGTTTTCATAGTTGAAGCAAATATCAGATAAATGATCTGACATAGATCCAATTACTATGCTTGATATCATGGCTAGAGAAGTAGGGGTCAGTTTGCTGTTGAGTTCAAGCTATTTGGGAGTGGATTTTCTATAGACCAGAAATACATTTTTACAATATAAAAACGGGTTTAATAGTATTTTTAATTTCAAATTATGATTAGCTGGTAACCTCATAGGACATTTTATGAAAGGAATATTATTTTAGAAATAGTAACTGTATAACAATTTTTAAACAATGTTGTTGATATTTTATTTTGGCCATTTTAGACCTGCCTCTTAACATATTTTGGCTAATTTAGTTTTAATAGTTTGAGTTACTGCTTTTACAATTTCATATGCTTGGAGAAAATGAGAGCAGTGATACTGAGCAGTCATGTTTAGCTTTTGCAAAATTGTTATACAATCTGGCTGTAGAAATGAGTACCCCTATGTGAATGGATGCAACATGGAACACCAAACCTTAGAATGGATAACATTTTGGCTACAGTAATAGAGCCATTAACTTGATTTTTTTTTAGTTTTATAACATTGTATTTTAATTTTTAACAATAGCTCTACTTTTCCTTACATTTACATTTTTCCTACCAGTCAGTAAAAAATCTGTCCAGCAGGAGGTAGGCAATTGTTTCCCTTTTTAACCCAATTTAAGACAAACTTATGACATGATCCTACTACATGACATTTACGTGCATTATTATTTTTTGTGAGCTTAGACATATCTTGTGCCTTTCTCCATTTTTTTAATAATTTCCATATTCTTGCCCACTTTTTACTTACTACTCACTCATCACACACATTTTTTCATCATCTGACCCACAATAATGTGTCACACTTGAAAGAAAGAGAAAAACAGTTTTCTTTAATGTAAATCCCACTGTTGTAGAGAAAATAACGTAGTCCCACACTCTTACTTGCAGAAATTATGCACTGTGCTGAAACCAAGGGCTGATGCATGTAGAACTTACTGTGGCAGGAAAAAAAAACATCAAACCGATATCAGTCTTTGGGCCCAAATGTGGTTCATCCAGCTGCAATTCCTAAAGTTCTGAAATCTGAGTCATTGTTCCTGCTGTTAAGAAATGATAGAAAAATCAGATTTCAGCCAAGCAAGAAATGTCTCTATTTAAGAATAGAGTTGTAGGAGACAAAGTGAAATAAATCTATGCCTCCTAGAGCAAAAGGAGAGCTCTTTGTTTTTTATAGTAAAATACCAGGGCCTGGATGGAGAAATGAAATAGTGCAAAATGTAAAAAGAAAAGAAAGATTTGTTTTTGTTCTGAAGTCATCCACAAGCCTTGGAGGATACCTTTGCATGTTGATCCTGTTGTTAATTAAATCCCACCAAGGCAATATATATATATATATATATATATATATATATATATATATATATATATATATATATATATTAAACACACACACTCACACACACACACACACACACACACACACACACACACACATATATATATATATATATATATATATATATATATATATATATATGTATATATATATATATATATATATATATATATATCAAACATACCCCCTCTTAAAATGCCATTTTTTGTGATTTAAAAAAAAAATGAGACCATAATAAATCATTTCAAAACTTTTCCCACCTTTAATGTGACCTGTAACCTGTACAATTCAATTGAAATACAAACAAATCTGTTAGGGGAAAAATATAAAAAAAGCATACAATATGCTGGATGCATAAGTGTGTGCACTCTTAAACTAATACTTTGTTGTGTGTGCACACCCTTAAATTAATACTTTGCTGAAGACCCTTTTGATTTAATTACAGCATTCAGTCTTCTTGGGTACACGGTATACATTCATGTGTGCAAACGCACAATTCCGAATGTCTGTTACCGTGAAACGTGCCAAATTCCCTCACATCGACTGTCCTAAATGATGTAAATATGTAGAATTCGACATTCCCAGATCGCTCCACCACTGAAACGAGTGCTACTATGGGTCAAAAAGGGGGTGATGTTTTGTAATTCTTCTTTTTTTCCACGGTTTTTGACTTTTGTGGTTCGTGGAAGCAGTGCCGCAGATGTGGCTGATGAAGTTTTGAATGTATACCTTGGTACACACCTGCCATCAATTAAAGAGAATCTGATTAACCCCAAATAAAGTTCAGGTGTCCTAGTAGGATTTTCCTGACATTTACGCACAAAAACCTTTCCACAGCATTGGATATACCATGGAACACAGTGAAGATAGTCATCAAAAAGTGGAGAAAATATGGGACAACAGTGACATTGCAATAAACTGGACATCCCTCCAAAATTTATGAAAATAGAAGACAAAAACTGGTCTGGGAGGCTGCCAAGAGATCTACAGCAACACTGAAGGAGCTGCAGGAATTTCTGGCAAGTACTAGTTGTGTACTACATGTGACAACAATCTCCCATATTCTCCATATGTCTGGACTAAGGGGGAGGGTTGCAAGATGGAAGCCTGTTCTTACACAGGAACACATACAGGCCCGGCTAAAATTTGCAAACAATACATCAAGTCTCCCAAAAGCATGTGGGAAAATGTGTTATTGTCTGATGCGACCAAGGTTGAACTTTTTAGCCACAATTCCAAAAGGTACATTTGGCGCATAAACAAAACTGCATTACCAAAAAAACACCATCCCCATGGTGAAGAATGGTGGTGGCAGTATCATGCTTTGGGGTTGCTTTTCTTCGGCTAGAACTGGGGCTTTAGTCAAGGTGGAGGGAATTATGAGCACATCCAAATACCAGTTACTTTTGGCCCAAATCCTTTAGGCATCTGCTAGAAAGCTGAAGATGATCAGGGATTTTGCCTTTCAACATGACAATGGTCACAAGCATACATCCAAAATCAACAAAAGAATGGCTTCACCAGAAGAAAATTAAAGTTTTGGAATGGCCCAGCCAAAGCCCAGACCTTAATCCAATAGAATATCTGTGGTGTGACCTGAAGAGGGCTGTGCACAAGAGATGCCCTTGCAATCTGACAGATATGGAGCACTTTTTCAACGAAGAGTTGGCAAATATTGCCAAGTTAAGATGTACCATACTGATAGACTCCTACCCAAGAAGACTGAATGCTGTAATTAAATCAAAAGGTGCTTCAACAAAGTATTAGTTTAAGGGTGTGCCCACACAACAAAGTATTAGTTTAAGGCTTTGCACTCTTAGCGAAACCAGCGTATTGTGAGGTTTTTATTTTTTATATCTTTTCCCCTAACAGATTTGTTTGTTTCGCAATGGAAATGTACAGGTTATGGGTCACATTAAAGGTGGGAAAAGTTTTGAAATGACTTATTGTGATTTTTTCTTATATCACAAAAACCTGGCATTTTAACAGGGGTGTGTAAACTTTTTATATCCACTGTAATATATATATATATATATATATATAGATATATATAGATATATATATATATATATATATATATATATATATGTAGATATAGATATATATCAAATAAAGAAAAATAAAAGAGATGGACACACATATCCAAGGATAAAAAAGTGCCTAGTCCTGGCAAAGGCACTAGGGACAGGGCTGGTAGAGTGACTATTACAAAGTCCTGTAGGAATGGAAGAGATCTTCCTACTGTGTTAGGCCCTGATTCAATACAATCAATTGCACAGTATACATGGAAATAATTATTAGGCATTTTCAGCTGACTGAGCAAATAGAACAATACATGTTTCTGTAAGACCCTGCTGACAGTATATTATCACACCTTCTTATAATAACCTTGACCATGATGAATAACTATTTTTTTTCTGAGCTAACTAAGCATGTGAATATGTTTATATCAGGAAAATAAATAACATTCCAAGTCACATGGACCTAAATTCTATTTTAATTCAAGATGGACTCCACTCTTGTTTTGTTTTCTGTTACAAAATATCATTGCTTCACACGTCATCCTGAGAAAGAGGTCTCTTTTGCAGCCCACCCCAAGAAGGCCCTACTAGGGTTTCTCCATCACTTAAAGTGGATTGTTTTCCCATGCCCACATCAGACACTGGAATAGCCAAATAGGATGTGCCTAAGCCCCTGATCCATAATTATTTTATTTATTTATTTTATTTTACATTTGTTTACCGGGCTAGTCTAGCTGGATACATGTCCATTTTCAGTAGAGGCCAGGGGAGAAAAGCTCCAAGAGGAAAAGAAGGTACAATTAATAAGGTACAATGATACAATTCATACAGATGAAAAACATTATAAAGACAAAGACAATAAAAATAACAATTGGCTTAACATACAGTTAAAATAGAGAATAAAGATAAACATTTGGTTTCGCATACTGTAACAAGCAGGCACAGAACTTAAGTAAAATAGTCTTGCATGTTTCAATTGTACAGCCTAGAGGGAAAAGGTTAAATTCTGGGGTGAATAACGGCTCAGTCTTTTTGTCAGTCAGGTTTGGTACAGGGGCATAGCCAGTGGGACTTGAGGAATTCTTTGAGGCGTTTTTTGAATTGATTAAGCGAGGTCGTAAGTCTTAGGCTGGTTGGGAGGGAGTTCCATACTCTACCAATGGAGTTGGCGTAGAGGGCATCACCTCCAGAGTTGTTGGATTTGATGGTTTGTACCTGGGCACTTTTAGAAGATCTGAGGCAGTTTAGGTTGGAGTAGGGGGTAAGTAGTTTACTCAGTGAGGGGTTTTGTCTGGTTGGTTAATTATCTTAAATGCCTCAGTAAGTTGGCTGCTTTTGAGAATGTTGGACAGTTCTAACCAGTCAAGTGCCTTTAGGTTTAGGCAGTGGTGGGTTCGATAAGGCATCCCTGTTATGAATCTGGCTATGTGGTTATAAGCTATAGAGAGTTTATTTAGCTCACTCTTGTTGAGGAATGAAAATATAGGGGCATATAGTAGGGTGGAGAGATGGGTGTGAGCTATAGTTAGCTTGGTGTGTGGGGTTAAGAAGTTTTTTATTCTATACATGGAGCCGAGCTTCTTGTTAACAGAATTAATGGTTAGGCTGATGTGCATATCAAATTTGAGCTTGTGGTCGATGGTCACACCAAGTAATTTGATGTAGGAGACAGGCTCTATGATGGTGCCATTGATGGAAACCACGTGGAAGGTAGGGTTATTTGAGGTTCTTTACCTTGGCAGGTAGATACAGAGGGAAAAAATAGCAGTAACTTGGTTTTAGTAGGATTTAGTAATAGTTTTAAATTGGCGAACCATTTTTCGACTATGGTAAAGCAATTCTGGGTTGTAGCTTGGAGTTTGGTGAGAGAGATGTCAGAGCAGATCAGGGTGGAGTCATCAGCATATTGAATGCAGGAGGCTTTAGGGATAACTGAGTGAAGATCATTTATGAAGACAGAGAAGAGTAGGGAGTATAGAGCCCTGGGGAACACCAATGTTATTTGGGAGTAGGTCAAATAGCTTGGTTTGCCACTGGACGGCTTGTTTTCTACCTGTGAGGTAAGCATTAAACCAACTAATAGTGAGGTTACAAAGATGTAGGGTTTCCAAGGTGTGGAGCAGGAGCTGGTGATTGACCATGTCGAAGGCTTTTGACAGGTCAAGAAAGAGAGCGGAGGATATTAGTTTATTATTGCAATTGTTGTTGACTGAGTCAACAAAAGAGAGAAGGGCTGTGGTTGTGCTATGATGGGGGCGAAAACCGTGCTAGGTGTGGGACAATAGACTATTAAGGGTGAGGTAGTTAATGAGCTGTTTGTGAACACACCGTTCCATGATTTTGGCTAGTGGAGACAGAATTGCAATGGGTCTGTAGTTGGATGTGTCCGTGGAGGGCCCCGAAGAGGGATGATATAGGAGATTTTCCAAATAGAGGGGATGGTAGCTTCTGCTATGGTTCTGTTAATCAAGATAGATATGGGATAGGCTATGGCATCTGATGCAATTTGTAAGTAATCTGCTGGGAGTTGGTCAAGGGTGGTTGGTTTGAGTTTTTTCAGAAGGGTACGATATAGGAGGTGGATATTTGGCTGTAGGTTAAAGGGGGTGATCTGGGTCATTAGTTAGGTACCATTGGGGAGTAGGAGAGTTGACTGGCTAGGGACTGAATAGTCTCTGTAAAAAGAGTTAAAGGTGTTGGCTATTTCTTCTGCATCTTTCCCAATGAGTTTCTCAGGGGTGGGGTGTGGATTTGCCAGGATGGAGGAGATTATTGAATCCAGCCCAAAATTTCTTTGGGTTATGCTGATGTTTATCCTGGAGGTGACAGAAATATTGTTTTATCTATAGTAATGGCAGTTTTGTTGAGTTTCTAAGCTGTTGAAACTTAATGCGATCTAGGGAGTTTTGGTAGCTCTCCATTTGCTCCAGGCTTGGTCGAGTTTTATTTTAGTTTTGGTATCTCCTGTTAACCAAGGTGCAATTTGTTGCTTGGTTCTGATAAGTCGCTTTGGGGCGTGAGAGTCAAGTATCTTAAGGAAAGTGTCGTTAAAATATGACACACTCTCATCTAGGGATAACGTTTTTAGGATGGACCAATTACAAGATTTGAGTTCTGCAAGAAATTGGTTAGGGACAAATTTCTTGTTGTTTCTAATTAGTCTGGTTGGGGGGGGGGTTAGTGGATGGGCATCTGAGTTTTCTGATATAAGTAATAAGGTGGTCACTAAGGTCATTGGGAAGGGTCCCTGCGGTATAGTTATTTGTACCCTTGTTGGTAAGAATCCAGTCAATAATACTCTCTTTTTGTTGTGTGTTTCCTATTCTAGTGGGAGATAGAATATTTTGGGAAAAACCATGTAGGTTGATCGGGAGGGGATTTATGTGTTTGGAGTGAAGGGACCAGTCAATGTTGAAGTCTCCCAGTACTATGGTTTCTTGAGGGAAATTGGTGGCTAACCAGCTGAGGGTTTGCTCTAGGTTTTCTAAGTTCTTTCCTGGTGGTATATAGATTACTACAAGATTAATACTTTTTTGACTGTTTAAGCATAACTTTAGGGCAATTAGTTCTAGGTTAGAGACCTTAGGGGATTCCTTATGACATTCAATGAATTCTTAAACATGACAGCTGTTCCCCCACCCTTTTTAGTTATCCGGTCAACCCTAAGGATGTTATACCCAGGTGGGATAATTTCTTCATCCTTAGTGCCTGGTTTGAGCCATGTTTCCGATAGGCACATAATATCAGGGGAGTGGGTAGCTAGCAACGCATGTAAGCTGTGAACTTTGTTATTAATGCTTCTTAGATTGAGGTGAAATATAAGGAGGGAGCCAGCAGAACTTCCGGAATTCAAGGGTATAGAGCCTCGGATGGTGTTAGGACCTGGGTTGGGGTGGATATCGCCATCCTTGGTGATACATTTTTTCAGGTGATCTAGCAGTCTTTGGAGTTTAAATAGTAATTTAAGGTTAGTTTTAGTTGTGTTTGCCTTGGGGTGGTAGAGGGTGGGATGGACTATCTTTGAGCCTAGGGTATTAGGAGTAGAGAGAGGGGATAAGATTGTAGGTATAGTTTGAATATGAGGAGGTATATCGTTTGGGGAAGGGAATACCTGGGAGTGCATGAGTTTCATATCTAGTTAAAAGGTAAAGAAAAAGAAGGAGTGGTACTATAAAGGGGATGATAGAGTAAGTGTTTTTAACCATGGTACAGTGGTAGGACAAGGAGATTATCCTTGGTAGTATAGAGAGTCAGAAAAGTGGGAGGGAAAGGGCGACAGTTGTAATTGGTGGAATGGAACTTGGGATGGGCTAGACGACCTAATAAAAGTAGAGGTAGTGGGGGCAGGTGGGATAAGGGGGCAGGGTGGGGAGCGGAGTGAGCCCGGGATTACACCACAAGGAATCAGCAGGGTCTTAAAGGTAACTGGTTTTAGGTGCAGTAGTCAAATCTTTAAAGTAAATGCTTTCCTATTTCCTGGGTTTACTCTTTGGCAATGTATTTACAGAGGCTGATTTTTGGTGAGGTACTGTCTGATTCCTGCCTACGGAGCGCTTCCTGACTAGGAAATATGAAGCAAGGATTATATTTTAGCCTAAAACTCTTTGGGTGTTCAACATCTAGTGTTAGTTATTTATTAGAAGTTGGTATGTGCATTCGCACTAGGAGGGAGTCCGTCAGATCAGTGAGCAGTTAACTTGGGGGGCTATCTAGGATGGAATTAAGGGAGAGAGACAATGGTTTTCGTATCATAGAAAGTGACGTTCTAAGGCTAGTAAGACCCATACAATTCCCAAAGGTATAGCATTTTACAAAAATAATCAGCGAGCAAGTGTAACAGTAGCCAAGCACCCTCAAACAACAAGTAACAGCACAGTAAAGGTGTTATGAGTATTAGGCTATCCTATTAGTAGTCAAAGGCGCCAACCAATATTGTCCGGCAAACATTAGCTGTAAATAACAGTACATTCATATTTGCTAAATTTTCATAAAAGTCTAATAGTCAGTTACATTAAGTAGACCCTGTTTGTTTTGCAGAGAGAAAGCAGTAATACAGTTGTTCTATTTTAAAACCCCTTTGACTCAAGTTCTATGACGCTATGCAGCGCCAACAGTACATTCAGACCCTGAGGTATTTCCGTGAATGTCTAGTCGACAGTCACGAAAAAAAATCACAATAACAAGACAATTTATGAAATAGCAGTAAATCAGTGTTTGAAGTAGATTAGCAAAAACAGAGCAGTAATGCATTTGTTCTGTTTGAGTTCAACGACGCTATGCAGCGCCAACCTTATATTTAGACATTGCAGCATTTCTGTGAAAGTCTAGTAAACAGTCACGCTGAGCACAACTCTAAACGAGATAATAGCAAAAAGTAACAGTAAATCAGTTTTTCTGTGAAAGAAATTTACATGTACCTAGTGGCAGGGAGACACGACCGGGCAGGAGGACAGGACAGTACCTGTTGCATTCAGTTGTGGAGGAAAAGAAAAAAATGGCGGAAAACTGCTGGGAGCGGGGATTACACCACAAGGACTCAGCAGGGTCTTAAAGGTAACTGGTTTTAGGTGCAGTAGTCAAATCTTTAAAGTAAATGCTTTCCTATTTCCTGGGTTTACTCTTTGACAATGTATTTACAGAGGCTGATTTTTGGTGAGGTACTGTCTGATTCCTGCCTACAGAGCACTTCCTGACTAGGAAATATGAAGCAAGGATTATATTTTAGCCTAAAACTCTTTGGGTGTTCAACATCTAGTGTTAGTTATTTATTAGAAGTTGGTATGTGCATTTGCACTAGGAGGGGTAGCCTGGGTGCCACGCGGTGAGCATTTAGCTTGGGGGGCTATCTAGGATGGAAATAAGGGAGAGAGACAATGGTTTTAATATCATAGAAAGTGACGTTCTAAGGCTAGTGAGACCCATACAATTCCCAAAGGCATAGCATTTTACAAAAATAGTCAGCGAGCAAGTGTAACAGTAGCCAAGCACCCTCAAACAACAAGTAACAGCACAGTAAAGGTGTTATGAGTATTAGGCTATCCTATTAGTAGTCAAAGGCGCCAACCAATATTGTCCGGCAAACATTAGCTGTAAATAACGACGACCCCAACAGTACATTCATATTTGCTAAATTTTCATAAAAGTCTAATAGTCAGTTACATTAAGTAGACCCTGTTTGTTTTGCAGAGAGAAAGCAGTAATACAGTTGTTCTATTTTAAAATCCCTTTGACTCAAGTTCTATGACGCTATGCAGCGCCAACAGTACATTCAGACCCTGAGGTATTTCCGTGAATGTCTAGTCGACAGTCACGCTGAAAAAAATCACAATAACAAGACAATTTATGAAATAGCAGTAAATCAGTGTTTCCTTTGAAGTAGATTAGCAAAAACAGAGCAGTAATGCAGTTGTTCTGTTTGAAGTACAATTTGGCTAAAGTTCAACGACGCTATGCAGCGCCAACCGTATATTTAGACATTGCAGCATTTCTGTGAAAGTCTAGTAAACAGTCACGCTGAGCACAACTCTAAACGAGATAATAGCAAAAAGTAACAGTAAATCAGTTTTTCTGTGAAAGAAATTTACATGTACCTAGTGGCAGGGAGACACGACCGGGCAGGAGGACAGGACAGTACCTGTTGCATTCAGTTGTGGAGGAAAAGAAAAAAATGGCGGAATACTGCTGGGAGCAGGGATTACACCACAAGGACTCAGCAGGGTCTTAAAGGTAACTGGTTTTAGGTGCAGTAGTCAAATCTTTAAAGTAAATGCTTTCCTATTTCCTGGGTTTACTCTTTGGCAATGTATTTACAGAGGCTGATTTTTGGTGAGGTACTGTCTGATTCCAGCCTACGGAGCGCTTCCTGACTAGGAAATATGAAGCAAGGATTATATTTTAGCCTAAAACTCTTTGGGTGTTCAACATCTAGTGTTAGTTATTTATTAGAAGTTGGTATGTGCATTCGCACTAGGAGGGAGTCCGTCAGATCAGCGTAGGTAGCCTGGGTGCCACGCGGTGAGCAGTTAGCTTGGGGGGCTATCTAGTGGCAGGGAGACACGACCGGGCAGGAGGACAAGACAGTACCTGTTGCATTCAGTTGTGGAGGAAAAGAAAAAAAAATTGCAGCCAACACTACAACAGACGGATTCAAGAAATCCAGTGAGTTGTCAGAGTAACCAGTGTTGACCACTGCAGTCACCTACTACTGGATTAGGCATTGACTGTGTCCCCACTATACAGGCAAGGGCTTGTGCTTTTTTTTTTTTTTTAGGTACTTTGGAGGAAGGAACAGAAGGACAGTGGAAAATAATCATGCTGTCACTACGGAAGATGCTTTATTGTCAGTAATATACTCTACAACGTGTTGGTCGGAATGTAAGTTGTCACTTAGTTCACACAGCAGCACACAACCCTTTCCAAATTTTCAAAATCCCAACAGAAAAATACACAATCAGCATACAATCCATTCCTGTCAAAGAACAGAATATTTTTCCCCAAAGTAAAGTACTAGAAATATAAAATTAAAATCAACTGTCACAAAGTGTACACAAGCATTTCAATTGTAATGCAGATTCCTGTCAAAAGACACACTATCTGGTCTATAAGTCTTTCATAGTGGATGACAGTTCAATGTAAAATGAGTCACTTTATTTAAAACACATAATAGATACCAAAAAAGCAATTTTAGACTGAAATAGCGATATTCAAAGAATGTCTACAGGTGCTCCTGAAAAATACAGCTTTGTTAAAGTAATATTATGGAATAAAAACTATAAAATACACTGTTAATAATAAAACAAGTGTTCCCCAAAAGGGTGTTATCTTTCCGACTGAAAGCTTTAGGCTGACTGTTGATCTAGAAAGCTGCAGAAGCACACCAGCACAAAGTCAGTCTGGCTATTTATATAACTTCTTCCAAAAAGGGCACAGGCTATCAGCAGACAGAGTTGCAGTGAGGATGAAAGCGTTTAGAAGCTGACCAGTTGCTGTATCCTTGGCAGGATTCAACCCGCAGGTTACAGCAACAGCAGTGAGAATGATGAAAATATCATGTTATAATCAAAGTTCACAGGCTACCACTTTGTTCCTTGTGAAACTGACACAATTTTCTGAAAACGTTGATTAGAATCGAAGCTTTGCTGCCATCATCAGAAAGAGAGCAGCTCAGGGAGCACCCACTGGGCCTCTGTAATCATGCGTCCACAAATGTTTATGCCTTGTATGAATTGTCCTCAGCCACTGGCATTATTAGGAAACTAGAGCAGTGCAGGCCTCATTATAAAGAGATGTGGTGCCAGAAACCAGATGATTTTAACGCCTGGGAAGCAGAAATGAGCTAACAGCAGCTTGAATTGTATCATGACTTGTTATTTTTTTTTATTTTCTGTTACTTACTTCTTCATTCATTGCCATTATTTTTTCTACTAACAGGTATTTCTGGAGATCAGCTTTGTTATATGTAGGTGGTGGATGTGTGGAGCTTCACTGCCAGGAGCAGGTAGTGATGCCCTTAATGATATATGCATAAGGAGATCAAGATAGTAACCGTGTTCTGTAACAGGAGACTGGGAGAGGCAATCAATCAAGTAATCAAAACACAACTACCCTACTACCCTGCTATCAGAAAAAAATAGATCTCACAAATAATTCCTCTGCTCTGGATCAGGTTTCCCCTTCATATTAATATTTTTCTAACCTTCTTTGAACACAACCTAGACAAACTGATAACAAGTGTAAATATACCCCAGATCTCGCCCCTCATGTCCTTATGCAAAGGGATAGCAAGTAATGTGAATTAAAATGGCTGGGTTACAAATGATCCTGACAATCAACTACCTAGTAATACCAATGAACCTACGGACTCCATTTGATGTGGGTATCTCCTGTGGCATCTTATGATGTGGGGTTACACTGCTCCATCTCATGGTGCCTGCAGACTAAGTGGTATGCATTCATGTATAACTGGACCATTCATCTACATCATTAAGTTCTATTGCCTCCAGGAGATATGTACTTGTCTGCCATCTGCTACAAAACTAATGGGATATATGTATGTATGAAACTATGACTTGAATAGTCATTATGGTATCTTACCTTACACCAGTCACACTTCTCTAATATGCTCTTTCTCCTTCAGTATAAGCAAAGTGAAATAGTAATCATATTGCCTATTGCAGGAGGTTGAAGAGGCCAATCACTAACAAAGTTAGTACTACTCAACCCCACTGAACTGTGTCATTTATATTCAGTCCATTGTGAGTATACTGTTACTCATGGAAAACATCTGATGATGCTTCTGCACTGCATATTAAGATAAAAGATTTGCTAAAAAGGCACATTAGATATGGCCTGCCCCAGCTGTGATTGTAGCTGAGGAGTGTGAGGTGAGGCCAACATGGAGGGACTCTGTCTGAACAAGTTCGCAGACAACTGCAAGCTGGGAGCAATTATTAACTTCTCAAGTGACATAGACATCCTACAGAAAGGCTTCACTGAGACCAATGATTGGTGTTGAAACCATGGCCTTAAGCTTAATGCCAAAAAATGCGTTGTCATCCCCTTTGGGAAAAACTCAGTTCCCACTAATTACCACATTGATGGGAGCCCACTGAACACTGAAAGCATTATAAGCGATCTGGCGACACAGGTTGCCAGCAACCTCTCCTTCAACCACTACATTTCTGCTGTGTTTAGTAAGCCCAGGAAGAAAGAGGTCATTATCTCGCTCTACTCTTCCGTCATTAGGCCAGTCATCGAGTATAATGCCCCATTTGGCATGTACCTCACTAGACACATGCCACAGCTGGAAAGGCCACAAAAGTACCTCATAAAGAGGATCCTAGGCCTTAAAGACATGTCCTACACATACAGACTGCAAAAACTCCCACTATTCTCTGTCTCATATCGTCTACTAAGAGGCGATCTCTGTTTGACTTACAAAGCCATGTCTGACCCAGCTCTGTTAAAAATGCTACATCTAAAGAAATCCCAATCACTCCACACCACATGCTCCAGAGACCTCAACCTCATTACCACAATCAACAGAACATGCTGGAGGGACAGGTTCATAATCCAGAGACTGCCCATGCTCTGGAATAGAATTTCCATACATATCAAGCAGAGCACTTCACTGGCCCTCTTCAAGAGAAATCTTCGTGAGTGGATGGCAAATAGAAAGTTCACCACAGAGATCACTCCAGTGGCTCTACTTGATAGAGGCACTGGGAACTAATATCAGGTGGCACAATGCCAGGGCACTTCTATAGGCTAGGCTTGTAAAGGCTCTAAGACCATTACCCTAGTACACACCTATGAAGCTACGAACCTATGAGACTGGGATTGTTTCACTGAAGGGGATTCCCAGTTCCTCACTTGTTGGTAGCCTGGTGCCATTGCCTGATGTGGCCCAGCCAGAGTTGGAGCATGCTACAGCTAATTGATGATTGGGCAGATATATGGTTTGAGAGAAAGAACCTCTGGCAGTGGATAGTAGATGTGCGTGTCCAGCTGGTCCTAACCATAGGCTACCAGAGGAAGTTGTGGGCCATTTCATCAGTCATATTAATCCATAATATAATGATAGCTCACACTAAGGATCCTCTAAGAAGGAGCCTGGTGCTGCTTGATCTCACCCTCCTTACAGCCAGGTGTGCCCCCTTCCTCTTGTGTTAAGTCCTGTAACCTGCTCATTGTCTTAACATTGTCATCAGTATTTATCTGCCTTCTGTTTGATTCTGTCCATTCCATGTCTCGCCATCCTGCTTTTTGCTTCTACCACAGTTTGTACTGTTGTACATGTGTCTGTCTTCCCCTACACACTAACCTGCCATCCCTTCTGACCCTGCATTACCTTACACTCTTCCCCTCTTCCTGTCTGTCAAAAGAAAAAAACAATGAGGATTGTATCTCAACAAAAGAAAGTTGTCCTGCCCTCTTCCCATCCTGCACGCTCCTATATGTTGCTGTTTCTGAGTGTTCCTCTGCTTGCTAACTCCCCCCTTTTCTCCTATCAACTCCATTTATGCATCTCACAAGCTTCCAAACATGTAGGCACAACAGTAATACAATTGCTTTTATTGCATGAGTATATAGCTGTCTGAAGCAGTTTATGCTGTCCAGCCATAGTTTGTTCTAACATGCAGCAGAGCTTTTGTATGCTCTGTTTTATTTTAGCTTGTGTCAGTCATTCCTTTCATGTCTTCTCTTCTCATGAAGTGTTTTTCTGCCTGGTTGGCTTTAGTTTCATATTTACAGCATTTTTATTTATGTGCTCCATAGTGCAACTAGATGCACAGAAGTGCCGCCTTTCTAAGGATGCATATGTAATGACTGAATATGCTGCCATGTAGTAACACTTAGATGTGAAAGCTTTGGGCATATATGCAACACATCTTTATGGCTATCAGCTGCAAATTAAAGAATTAATTAGAGAGGTACCTGATCTACACTGTTTGGCACCATAACCCAGAATACTGTAATTCAAAGTACAAAGTAAGTGCTTCCCCAGTTACACATTTATTTATTTATTTTTTATCCTTTGTTGACTGAATTACTTGCATTAGGCTAGAGATCTCTTCTCAGGGGATACTCAAGGTGGTATTTCTACAACTATGGGAAATTTGACGATGGCATATAGAAAACTCTGCCACTATTTGAGATAATTGCCATGGGATCTTTTATATCCGACTGATCTACCAGCAACTGACCTCAGTTTAACATGTCATCCAAAGGATGACACACTCAAGAGTGCTGCATTCCCCTTATTCTGCACTATAGTGTTAGCAATCTATCTGCATAGTGTGGGAATAGAACCAGCAGCTTTCTGCAACAAAGGAGAGTGTGCTTCCTGTTCTATCACTCACATTAATGCTAATATAAGTGAGCAAACCATAGGCTATTATACAAATATTGAACATATTTTATTCAACATGCCTGTTAAATTGTTTTATCCCATTCTTCTTCTGGTCTGTGTTTTCTGAATCTTACATTGTGTAGTTTATCCAGACTGCATTTGAAAGCTGTCAAATTTGGATCATTCAACTTACTTAGTCAATGAACATCAGTAGGATGTGTTGAAAATTTTAGGATCAGGGCACATTTACTGATTGCACTGAATGTAAAAAGGACATGTCTCAGCAAATGGGAAATGTGTTCACCACCACTGATCTGGATGGGAAGGACATAGGTTCATAGGTTCATACTAGGATATCTGCCCTAGGGCATTTATAAGCCCAGCCAGAGTGTGTTTGGCTTTCACCACCCATTTTAAATTAATTTTGCTATGCCCTTTTTCGAGGTTAGTATACTGTGCCTCTGTCTAACAGTGACACAGAAGTGATATGAAATCTAAGATCTGCCATAATGATAAAATATTATTCCTCTGTCTTGGCAGAAAAGGTTGAAAAATTAAGTAACATGGATAATATCTTAGAACAGTTCAGACTGCTTTTCTCCATGAACCATCTCTTCAACCCCATTCAAGTAATTCATTTCATATAATTCTTGAAACTATGGCCACTGACAGGCAGAGATTCTGATTAGTAGTCAGAAACTCATCTCTTTCAAAATTAAGAAAAATGTTAGAAATGAAGCATGGAACTGAACAAATTTGGTGTAACTAGTATGTAGCCAGTCCTTCAGCAAGATCTGGGAATGATAAATGAGTACAGAAAGCATTTATACCGCTATATACCCATACAAAGATGGTTTAGAAACAAGGTCCATTCCACTTAGATGGTTAAGCTGACTATGCATTCCCCCAGTAAAGCTCTGATATTTGTTACACTAGAATCAGTAATATTTTACCCTGGCACAGTAAAGACGCCACACAATAACTATATATATGTACTCAAGACACACACTCCCTTTTCAGTGGTGACCTAGCAGCAATATCTGGAAATGACCTAGTCAAAATCATACAGTAGAGAAATGGAGACTGTGGTAATCAAACCCAGGGTGTAGGTCAAGCATTACATGATCTTATACATGTACATTAAGCAGTCGGGGATTGATAGAGTCATTACCATACTAATTCCAACATAATGTGGACAAACACATTTGGGAATAACCACAGATGATTGCAGAAGTGGTACAGCGTTACTATTCAATGCATCACTGCTGGTTGGACAGATTATAGTATGGTGGAGATAAAGAAGCATTCTTTTTCCCCACATTAGTGGGGCTGGGGGTTGGCATAAGGGCTGGAGGTTGGCATAATAGTTAAGGTGTTTACATTACAGGCAGAAGGTACAGAGTTTGAGACTTACATGAGGTAATTAGCTAGGCTTAAAATGGTACACAAGGGCAGTTAGCTTAGTACTAATCTTAGAATTAGAATATTTATAGATGCAGGGGTGTGGGCAGAGCACCCCCTTCAAGTAGTTCAAGGAGACATCTGTACCCCTTTAAAAATGCTGCATTTTTTTAGCATGTCAGAACCGATGTGCAACTCACTGGGTACATTTTCATAATGTACATTGCAATGAGATCAGGAATTAATATGTTTAGATGGATGCATAGTGTAAGACATGAAAGGAGGTGGGGTAATTTAGTATTTTCAAGTGGTTTGTACTCGACAAGTTAATTATGATTGTTCTCATCTACTTGAATATGTTCTTATTTGACAGACATTCACATAAAGGTACATGTCTGAAAAAAATGCTGACCGTACATTCCAAACATAAAATTTCACCAGATCCCAAGGAAAAAATGTTAAGATCAACATTTTACAGTGGTACTTAAAATGACAACATGGTGGAACCAAACAGAATTGCTATGAGGATATCTTTTCTTAGTAAATGACAATGTGATTCACATTCTGGGTAATAGTTACATGCAAACATGATGCACATTACCTTACAGAATTTCTGAGAAAAATTTCAGAATTGTTCAAGGCTTCTCTTAGTTTGTATAACTGCACCAGTCAAGTTTATGAATAGTTACTAGATAAAACCAAGGTATTACTCAAGAGCAGCACAGAGTATTGGACTGCTGGGCTGTAGCCCTCCCACATACAGACTGGTGTACAGATTTAATGAAACCTACATAGTAGCATGCTGGGTTGTATTCAGAAAGTGGCTCTACATGCTATGTAGAGTAGCACAAACACAGTAAACGTGTCATGCTAATTACAGCATAAGCAGCTGAATTGTATGCTAATCAACCAATCCAAGATGAATGAACTGTTCAACAAGTTATAAAGCAATCATGTGCATTCAGTGCAGGTTTTGGCCTTGAATTCCAAAACCTATACAGTCACAGAAACTACTCTACACAGATAGAATATTTGGGGCTACTGATGCTCTTCTGCATGTATATGTGCAACAGGCTCAAGTCTTTGGAGCTAATAGACCTTGGCCAAAAAAAGAAGGGTGTTTAGGTCCAGTTTAACTTTTTGTGGTCTGCATGAGGTGGAAATTGTGGAATGCTACAGAGGAAATACAGGCACACTACAGGAACTCTTCAACCTTTGTCATCCTCAACTGAGAAAAATCGCAAACTGAGGGGAATCAATACCTGTAGAAACAAAGGTATGTGTAGCACTTTAAATATTAGCTACAGGATATTTCTAGAGACTATCAGAGGATATGCTAAGACTGCAACAGTCACCATCACACAGCATCTTGAATGCTATGCTACAACATGTCAGTGACTACATACATTTTCCTGTACACCTGAGTTCAGAGCTACAACTATGCAACACATCTACCCTGTAGCACATTTCCCTGAAGCCCAGGGTGCCATAGACTGTACGATCATTGAAATCAAAGCACCACATGTGGAATAGGGAAGGTTGTGCTTAAAAAGAAAGGCCTTCCACTCCATTAACTACCAGGTCATGTGCAATGCTAAGGAAATCATCCTGAATGTGTGTGCTGACAACCTTGGCAGTTACTAAGAAATTGAAAGAACTTTTAGAAATTAGGTTAGAGGATCCACAGAATCAGAATAGAAAGAAATTAGGCACTTATCCATGTGGGATGTGTAAGCAATGCCACGCTATGCTGAATTCGGGGTCCTTCTACCTTCCCTCTAGAAGATTCAAGTTCTACGCTAACAAACATTTTAATTGTGGATCTAAGGGGGTAGTCTATCTTGGATGCTGTGGCACATGCCATGGTTTTTACATTGGGAAAACTGAAAGGGTGTTTAGGAGAAGGGTTTATGAACACTTCAATGACATCAATGTAAGGAAGGAAAGTAATGCCTTTTATAAACACTCTTTGACATGTAAGGACATGAACATAAAGTTTATGGTTTTGGAACAGGTACAACCGGATATAAGAGGGGGTAGTTGGGAGTCAAAATTAGAATACCGTGAGCTATTTTGGCAGCTCCGTTTAGACGCTACTAGATACCCAGGTCTGAATGACACCCTTAACATTAGTAGTGTTCTGAAATTGAGGCAAGCCCGTTTATAACACACTTTGGCACAACATGACATTTATTGTTTTACTCATTTTTGAATTTACCAAATCCTATAATAAGATATATGGAATGTCATGTTATATACTTGAAACTTAGGAAAGAAATGTTTTACAATGCTATTCAGTAATTCTAGGTTTCAATTTGGAGTTTTTATTTTACCCCCGAGGGTAAAGGGGTCACTGCATTTACTTGTGATTATAAAAATATTTTGCAGAATTGTTTTTTGGCATATTTTAACAGTTTGATTTGATTTTATGTTTAATATGGTATCTAGTTGCCAAGATTTTTAGAAAATGAATTATTTTTAATGATAATAAGAATGCATTTTAGAATTTCCTTATATGGTGATTTTCCTGTTGGGAAAGGTTCACAGGAAGTCATGTGATGATTGTGGAAGTATTTAATGTGAATGAACTTCCAGCAATGTTTTTTGCCTTGAAAAAGCTCGCAAGTGGTCGAGTGAAAGCGCTTGGAAGATATTGTGGAAGATATTGTGGATTTTTACTTTGCCTTGTTATATTAAAGGATCTTTTTGGAGACCTAGCAGCTGTTTGATCTCTTCATCTGCTTATTTTGAAAGCCTTTGTTTACATGCTTCCGGGTCCTGTCGTGCCAAGTGGTTTTTATTCTTGGTTGGATTTTGCTTTTAGTTTTGGTGTTTTTTGGTCGATTTTTACACATGGCAGAAGGAACGGAAGCCAGCGGCTTCACCCACACTCCGGCAGTACTGAGAGCCGATTGTGAAGATGCTGACACAGCCCCAGTTTCTAGGGCTGAGTTTAAACAGGTTTTAACACTTTTGACACAATTGACTTCAATGGTTGAACAGCGGACACAACTAACAGCTTCCCAGATACCGGGGAATCAACAGCAATTTAACCATTCCCCCAGAACACTTGCTGAAGTGGTTGGGGTTGGAAATGCTACAAGGAACGCTGAGAGAGGGTGTAATCATAGTAACTTGAATTCGAATTGTTTTGACCAAGTTAAAACAAACAACCAGGCTGCTTCTGGGTCAAATGAGCAGAGGAAATCCTTTGATTTTAAATCTTGGACAAAACAACAGTTTAATTTCAGAAAAGGTACTGTGCTTCATGACAATTACAAAAATCTTGAAAATGTGTTTTTTGACTTTAAAGACAAACTGTATTATTATAAGAACAAACAGATGGAAGTTGATTATCTAAACAAATGTATTAATGTACAGAGAATTCCTAAGGGCTTGAGGTTTTTTAAGTTCCCCAACAACGTACAACATGGTTCTGTTTTATATGACCAGCTTTGTGAAATTTTCAACAAAGCAGGTTTGGACATGTTAAAATGTATGGTGATGGACTATGAGAAAAAAATGACTGTTTTGTTAAAAGATTTAGATGAGCTTAACGTAAATATGTTAAAAGATGAAACTTTTAGCTCAGTTAAGAGGGACTATGACAGGTTGTTTAGTGATGTAGACCAGCATTGTTCTAGGGTACTTAATTGAAAAATTAGGAAATTAGAGAGAGACTTAACCGAATACAAGGAAGGTAGAGCCTATCCCCTCCCAATTATAAAAGGAAGAAGTAACAACAACACTACTGAAAATGTCTTTCATGAAAGGGGTGAAAGTAATAGGCAAGGGGAACCTATAGGGGGAGGAAACGAGAATCTCAGAAGAAGTGAGAGAATAGCACAGAAGAACAGGAATCCGTCTACTCAGGATTTTTATTATCCCCAGAGGAAAGGGAGGGGGCGCAGGGAACAATACAACAGTTGGAACCATCCAACAAACTAGTTTTAGGATCTATAGTTGATGAGGACAATAGCACCACATTATTTCAAGGTAAACAAATTAAATATAGGAAAGGCAATTTTACTATTTTTAATTACACTGACCTATTAATAACGGACAATTTTTTTAGTTTACTTTCCAAGGGTTTTCATTATGTTCCCCTTAGGCCTTCCCCCATAGTTACAACCTTGATTGATTTAAAGCTTTTCATGAGGCAGCTTAATTTTAATTTATTGTTCAAAGATGAACGAAACTTAGAAAGGACTCTCACAAGGAAAAGCACCTTTAACCCCCCGGTTCACCCCACCATCAAAATTTTTGAGGAGTTAGTTGAGACTGACATTAGGAAACTTAAGGAGAAAGATTATTGTGAAACATCTGACAACATTACTGAGGATGAGTTGACTCTAATTAAAAATCTTAAAATGGAGGGGTGTAGGGTTATGAAACCAGACAAGGGGGGAGGGGCCGTCTTGATGTACAACTGGGATTATGAGGCTGCCTTGCACACGGTGTTACAGGATACCGATCAATATGAACTTGTCTCAAAAATGAGATTAATATAGCTCAAGCTAAAATAAATTATTCATTATATGACTATTTAATGCAGAATGCTATTAATGAGAAGTTATATAACTACTTATTAGTAAAAAAACCCAAGGTAGCCCAGATTTTGGAATTCCAAAGACACATAAGAATTTGAACCCCTTAAATTTAGACCTATAGTTTCAGGAGGTGGAAGTGTCACAGAACCCTTAGCTAAATTTATCGACTTCTCCTTAAAACAACATGTAGAGAAAATTAAACACATATGTAAGGATTCATGGGACTACCTAAAAGGAGTGGATCAGAGTTTATTTTTACCTGAGATGTTTATGGTCACTGTTGATGTAGTCGATTTATTCTCTAGTATTCCACACAACACGGGCCTGGAGTGGTTAGGTACTTACTTATCTAATGAAGTCCAACTGGGGGCCAAGTTCACTAACTTAATTTTGGAATTTATGGATTTAGTTTTAGAAAATAACTTCATTCATTTCAAGGGGGAATTTTATCGTCAGAAAAAAGGTGTAGCAATGGGTGCCTCTTGTGCTTCCATGTACGCAAATCTGGTATTATACCAATGGGAAAAGAAATACATTTTTACTAGTACATGGTATCAGGACATCTTGTACTATAGGAGATTTCTGGACGACATCTCCTTTATGTGGATGGGAGACGAAGGAAGTTTAATGGAATTTATGGATTACATCAACATGACGACCACATTTTTTAGGTTCACCTATAAGATCAGTAAACATCAACTTGATTATTTAGACATTTCACTGGTTAAGGATTATTCAAATATCTGTTTCCAGTCTAAGATTTACAGGAAAAGCACTTTTTCAAATGCATTCCTAAATTATCACAGTGGACATCCCTTCTATCAAAAGAAGGCGATAGTGAAGGGTCAACTAATTAGGGCTTCACGAATGTCCAGCACGGACAAACTTTTCAATGAGGAAGTTTCCATTTTAAAGAGATTCTTCAATGAAAAACAATATCCGGAAGCCCTGGTAGAAGCACTAGTTACAGAAATCTCAGAGAAGAGGGCTAATAAATATCCCCCTTTATTGGGGGTGGGTGTTAATGAGAGGTTACCAAACCCTTCAAAAGACATTTCACAGTCAAAAAATAGTTTTATACATACTTTCTCTAACAACTCAGATCAGATCGAGAAGATTATTAAAAAATATTGGCCCATTATCAGACTTCAGGAAGATCTTAAGGATTCTATGCCCAGTTTCCCTTCTTTTGTTAGGAAAAGGGGAAGGAATTTGAAAGAACTTTTAGAAATTAGGTTAGAGGATCCACAGAATCAGAATAGAAAGAAATTAGGCACTTATCCATGTGGGATGTGTAAGCAATGCCACGCTATGCTGAATTCGGGGTCCTTCTACCTTCCCTCTAGAAGATTCAAGTTCCACGCTAACAAACATTTTAATTGTGGATCTAAGGGGGTAGTCTGTCTTGGATGCTGTGGCACGTGCCATGGTTTTTACATTGGGAAAACTGAAAGGGTGTTTAGGAGAAGGGTTTATGAACACTTCAATGACATCAATGTAAGGAAGGAAAGTAATGCCTTTATAAACACTCTTTGACATGTAAGGACATGAACATAAAGTTTATGGTTTTGGAACAGGTACAACCGGATATAAGAGGGGGTAGTTGGGAGTCAAAATTAGAATACCGTGAGCTATTTTGGCAGCTCCGTTTAGACGCTACTAGATACCCAGGTCTGAATGACACCCTTAACATTAGTAGTGTTCTGAAATTGAGGCAAGCCCGTTTATAACACAGTTTGGCACAACATGACATTTATTGTTTTACTCATTTTTGGATTTACCAAATCTTATAATAAGATATATGGAATGTCATGTTATACACTTGAAACTTAGGAAAGAAATGTTTTACAATGCTATTCAGTAATTCTAGGTTTCAATTTGGAGTTTTTATTTTACCCCCGAGGGTAAAGGGGTCACTGCATTTACTTGTGATTATAAAAATATTTTGCAGAATTGTTTTTTGGCATATTTTAACAGTTTGATTTGATTTTATGTTTAATATGGTATCTAGTTGCCAAGATTTTTAGAAAATGAATTATTTTTAATGATAATAAGAATGCATTTTAGAATTTCCTTATATGGTGATTTTCCTGTTGGGAAAGGTTCACAGGAAGTCATGTGATGATTGTGGAAGTATTTAATGTGAATGAACTTCCAGCAATGTTTTTTGCCTTGAAAAAGCTCGCAAGTGGTCGAGTGAAAGCGCTTGGAAGATATTGTGGAAGATATTGTGGATTTTTACTTTGCCTTGTTATATTAAAGGATCTTTTTGGAGACCTAGCAGCTGTTTGATCTCTTCATCTGCTTATTTTGAAAGCCTTTGTTTACGTGCTTCCGGGTCCTGTCGTGCCAAGTGGTTTTTATTCTTGGTTGGATTTTGCTTTTAGTTTTGGCACTTTAAATATTAGCTACAGGATATTTCTAGAGACTATCAGAGGATATGCTAAGACTGTAACAGTCATCATCACACAGCATCTTGAATGCTATGCTACAACATGTCAGTGACTACATACTTTTTCCTGTACACCTGAGTTCAGAGCTACAACTATGCAACACATCTACCCTGTAGCACATTTCCCTAAAGCTCTGGGTGCCATAGACTGTACGATCATTGAAATCAAAGCACCACATGTGGAATAGGGAAGGTTGTGCTTAAAAAGAAAGGCCTTCCACTCCATTAACTACCAGGTCATGTGCAATGCTAAGGAAATCATCCTGAATGTGTGTGCTGGCAACCTTGGCAGTTACTATGACTTCCATATCTGGCACAGCTCTTAACTATATCAAAGGATTTCTGGGAGGATATCCCACAAGGTCATTTACTGGGTGTTGCAGGGTATGCAGTTGAACAATGGCTGATGACATCCATCAGAAATGCACACCCACCCACCGAAGAATGCTACAATTAGGCACATGCTCAAACAAGAAACATCACAGAGTGTGTGTTTAGGCTGCTGAAGTCATGATTCCAGTGAATAGATACATTAGGGGGAGTCCTGCAGTACATTCCCCATACTTGTGCTAAAATTTTCACTATCTGTGAAATACTTCACAATATTATCCTAAGAAAACAGGTTCAACAGGAACAACAAGGGGAATGGGCACACATTCCACCACCACTGGCAATGTCACCACAGCCACATTCAGGTGAGGAGTCAGAGGGGAAACCACCAGCTGCTGTGGGTGTACATAGATGCAGGCTTGCAGAATATGTCCTCACTTTGGCCAAGAGTCTATGGGTAACACACATGCTCATTTCCTAAGGGTTCCAGCTTTCATCCTGTGAACATACATATAACAAAATTGATGCCAGGCAGTGCTCATAACCTTGACCTGGGTGGTGTAGCGGTGCAGGGATTAATGTTGTCACCTTACAGCAAGAGGTTCTCTGGTTTGATTCTTGCCTGGGGTGCCTTATGTCCAGAGTCTGCATGTCCTCCCTGCATTTGTATAAGGGTTGGGAGAGTAGCCTAATGGTTAAGGTGTTTGCCTTACAAACACAAGGTGCAGAGTTTGAATCTCACAGGTGATAATTGGCTAGGCTTCAAATGGCTCACAAGAGCAGTTAGTCTAGTACGAACCTATGGGTTTCCTTCGGGTACTCTGTTTTTCTTCCACATTCCAAAGACATGCATCTGGGGTGTTTCTCCCTGGCCCTCCACTGAAAATAAGCTCTGTCCTAGTTGGACTTTCCTGGTCAGCAATTGTTAAATAAATACATTTACTTACCCATGCAACGGCTATGTGCTGGTAGCATCACACAGAGTCAGACCTGAATTAAAACTCTTGTAACTGGTGGACTATCAAGGTAAGTATTGAACCTGGAATAGAAAAATAAATGGCTAAGAACACAAATGAATGTCCATTAAGAATAGTTTTAACTGAAACTTGGATGACACATCCACCCACAGCCCATGTGTAATGAACAGATAAGTCTTTTAAATTTTCAACAGGTTCATAAAACAATCTACAGGAAGTATTGCTTATTTTTTTTTCTATATTTTACTGTACAAGCAAATCTTTTTTTTTTTTGTATAAAATCTTTTTATTTCATTTTTTGTGAAAACAGATACAGTAAAACATAACAATATTAATTGATAGGTAGTAATATGATGAGATAATACATTGCTGAATAATAAAACATAAATGCAAAACAGTAAGAACTATTTACACACATGCCAAAATTCCATCATTGATTATATATACCAACTTCAAGCTAAAATATGTTCAAAAAGGGATTTCCAAAATTCTCTAAAGTGAGTGTGGGATTTCTCAGTGTAGCTTAAATATTTGTGAGCTAGTAGGTGTTTGGTAGCTAATTGTTTGAAACCCTCCCATGTGAGTGATGCTCTATCCTTCCAATGTAATGTAATGTAGCATTTAAGTAAATAAACTAGTGTTGTTAATATTTCTGTTTGTAGTTTAGTCAGGCCTGCAGGGATTATATGTAGGAGAGCTAGATTCTAAGATAAGGTGGACTTTTCATAGCCCATTTTTTCTAGTTGGATTCTAAGTGAGCACCATAGCTTGTAGGTGATCCACATGTTCTGGAGATGCAAGTGCACCTACTGTAGAAGCAAATCTTAAAATTTGCCATATATATAAGCTTACCAGGAAGCTCCTCCTGGCACATACTTGTCCTCTCAGACATATCAGCACTGTTATCAATCACATGTTGGTGTGCAATTTCCACTGAGCTCTCTGGATCTCTGACAATGGACAGGAACTCTTCATTTGGTGTCAGTAGTGGCTCAGTAGCAGCTCCCCCTATAGCCAGCTGTTCATGAGCAACTGCAGCTGCTCTCCTCCAGGCTGATGATATCATATGATGCACCTGAATAAAAGTCCTGGTGTAACCTCCTACTGCATTGACATCATTGACTATCTGGTTCCAAATCTACATTCTGACTGCCATATCCCTGTGTCCTCTCTCAAGTAGAAATGCACAATGGTGCCTGAATGCCTGCACTATTATATCATTTTCAGAGTCACTGAAAGTGGTTTACATAGATTTGTATGCTTGGGTGCCATAATCCTATATGACATAAAACAGAGGATACCACACATAAATATCACATATGTAAATTCCTGCTTATATACACATACTTTTCCACATAACGCACTGGAAACACACATTTCAGTTATTAATATTGAGGGTTATGTGGTTGCACCACATCACACTCACACACAAATCAATGTTTGGTCCAAAACAAAGAATACTAATTTAGTAATGTATTGTTTTCCATGGAAATAACAGGATGACTGCACATTTTCAAGAGAAAACCTCTTGAAACACAACATTTGTTGTGGCAACACAAAAATGGTAGTTGGCCCACCCAGTCACAAAACGACAAGCAAATGAAAGTTTGTACAAACTAAGGAATACCACATCATTCAATTATGTGTTCTTTCAACAGAATTCTCACAATATGTGCATATTTACAACAGCAAAGTCAATTTTATATGACTGCCAGTCTTCTTTCACTGTGCCTACCACTCCCTTGGTGGTATCTCTAGGCCATCTTAGAAGAATTACACCCTGTGTCATTGACATAGTTAATTACATTTCCTCAAAATAACATAGAAGATTGTAAGATAACAATGTTAACAATAACACTTGTGATGGAAGTTAATAACGTCTGTCTGAGAAGTGTAAATGCCTGCCAAAATTCCTATGCTAATAGTGAACTATAAGAAGTGCATACAGATAAAATTTTCTACTGCATATACATATATATATAATTTTTTTTGTAGCATGTTATAAAATCTAGAATGCACTTGAAAAAATGCAATCACACCTCACCAAGATTAGAAGCCTTCTCTACAGATACATCAAAGGGAATAGCAATCTTCTCCTTTCTCCAAATACATTACTCTCTTCACCTTCAAGTTCTCTAGTTACATGGTTACCTTTTTATAATGTAGATTCAGGAACCCAAGCATGGAGCATGGTGAATATGCAAATGAGGTGTGAACTCATTAGAATTGCTGAATCCCAAACTTTTGACTTTATGTAGCAGGTATACACATAGTGTAGGCATTTTCTCACTGTTAATTGCTAGAAGACTGAACCTGTGAATGCTTAGTGGGAGGGAGAAGGAAGACACAACAACAGTTCAGGCTACCTTACCTGCATTGGATATGTCACCCAAGATTCACTTACAAAGTGCAGAAATAACTTTAGGAAGCTTTTGATTGGAAATAAATAACACAGATTTATCATTTCTGTTCACTAATAGCCAAACTCTCCTGCATTTGCTGAAAAATGTTTTTCACTGTTATGTATTTGCATCATGCATGTAAAGGACAATGAGACAAAATGCACACTAGACTGTATGTCTGAGTAAACAGCACAGATAAGAGAAGAATGAACACAACACAAATAGAAGACAGAGCTGTACAGGAACAAACAATCATAAATGGTTGTGTGACCACTCTTTGCACCAAATATATAAGTCCAGACATATACAAACAAATGAGAGTGCACAGGTGTATATGTCTTGTTAATACTGTAGAGAAAATGGGACTTGCTTGTGTGCACATGATTTGCTTTCCTGTCGCCTAGTAGTTTGTGTGACATAGAGAGATAACACACTTCTAGTGTGTTTGTAGCTTCATTAGTACGATAGTTCAATTCCAGAGTTGTGCAAAAATTTGTAATGCGTGTTAAAATGTATTTTGTAAGTTTGTTTTATTTTTTTTCAAATATTAATCTGTGTAGCAAGCAGCTTTGAGGAAATATGGTGAAATGGATAAACATGTTATCATTAATGGAAGTTGCTTATATGATAAAAACAGCATAAATTAGAGCTGTGAATCACCTGTGTGTGTAGCACACCTGGTAAATATGGTAAAGCATACAGCATATAGGATATGTCAATCATGGTCCAAGTCCCACATTTTTTGTTTAATGATAACAATTAAATACTTTTTGCAGTAATAGTACACATTGAGATTTGCCTTTCTCATTTGCACATTGCTCCCCTCTGTGCAAACATGGTGCAATGCTGCAGACAATAGGGTCTCTGTCCCACTTTTATATATGGATTTGTCCAGGTTTCTTGACCTGAGAGGTTGAAAGGTATGATAAGGAGACATCGTCAGTTTCAAAAAGATACATTGTTACATCTTTTGCCTTCCATCACACAAACACATTAAGCAGTGTTGTGTGGTGGTCAGCATACTTTCCCAACAACTGGATTTCCACAACACCTGCAGAATATAAGAAGACATTGTCAGTTTTAAAAAATACATTGTTCCATCTTTTGCTTTCCATCATGCAAATATGGTAAGTGGAGATGCAAGGCAGCATACTTCATCAACATCTGTAGGCAATAAAGAGGCATTGTCAAGTTCTAAAAAGATACATTGTAACATGTGTGATCTTCCATTGTGTAAACACGTTAAAGTGCACTGCACAGGAGTCAGCATGCATACACAGTAATGAGTGCAAAAGTTATACTTGCTGACAAACTCAACCTGTGGCAATAAATGCAAGTTAATGTCCATGATACAGGTGAGAGAGGCTTCTAATCCAGCAAATTCTAAGTTTTATTAATGCTGGTCCACTATCATTTAAATAAAAATTAACAATATAAAAATAATTATGCATAAAATAACTATAAGCAACACAGTAGCAGGGACACAAACAAATTGTTCTCTAACCAAAAAATCAAATGTATAACACGAAGTGCAGATGAACAAAACTGATGCAATTCAGGCATAAAACAGTAGCTTTATTAAATGTATTGACAACCACGTGGCCAAAGTGGTTAGAAAAACATTTTATATAGCCCACCTAATCATGAAGGGATTCACATCTAGATCAGGGGAGGTCATCGTGCCTCTTTACTCATCCCTCATCAGGCCCATAATTGAGTACAATGCCCCTTTTGGGATGTACCTTACCAGACACCTGCAGCAACTGGAAAGACCCCAAAAGTACCTCACCAAGAGGATCAAAGGGCTCAAACAGATGCCATATGCTGCCCGGTTAAAGAAACTCCAGCTCTACTCAGTGGCATACCACCTGTTCAGAGGCAATCTGTGCATGACGTATAAAGCCATGTCCAACCCGGAATTAATGGACATGCTGCACCTCAGAAAATCCAAATCCCATCGAGCTACGCCGAGAGACTTGAACCTCAGCACTGAAATAAATAGGACATGCTGGAGGGACAGATTCATAACCCAGAGGCTCCCTTCACTCTGGAATAAAATCCCAGTCCAGGTTAGGCAGAGTCCCTCATTGACTCTCTTCAAGAGGAATCTTGATGAGTGGGTGGGAGATCTTAGGTTTACCCCGGGTATCACTTCTGTGTCACTGTTAGATAGAGGCACAGTATACTAACCTCGAAAAAGGGCATAGCAAAATAAATTTAAAATGGGTGGCGAAAGCCAAACACATTCTGGCTAGGCTTAGAAATGCCCTAGGGCAGATAGCCTAGTATGAACCTATGAACCTATGAACCTATGAGCGCTTTCGCATTATCAAACAAACTGTTTCCTCAGATGAAGTTCAGCTTCACTTCAGCTACTGTTTTATGCCTGACCTGCATCAGTTTTGTTCATCTGCACTTTGTGTAATACATAAAAATAACTATGTATAGCAGGTAGATTGAGCATACATGTGATATCATATATATTATATGTCTAACTGTGGGTATCAGTGCAATTATGGTTATACAATTAAAAATTCATTTTCTGAATTTTCACATTACACTCATGCATGGTTATCCACTCAACTCTTTAATGTGTACACATAACTAATGAGCATGTATGGCAAATAACTCCTCAATGGCATTGTGCACTCTGAACAGTAATGACTGTAAAAATACACCTGTTGACTAGCCTTCCCCATAGCAACTGGTGTAACCTCATGGTCACAATACAAGTGAGCCAGGGTTCTAAACTAGCATACTCCAACTTGTCTTAATGCTGTTACAATTAGAGGACTATACTGTCAATATAATTACTCAGTATTGAGACAGCCTGTGGATGAAAGTTGTTCTCCCAGGAATCATTTTAAACACTAATTTATCAGATGTGACAGGATGTTTGTGTGGTTGAGCAAAATAAGCTGAAATAAACTACCATGATTATTATTAGTTTTTACTTAATCTCAGTTGGACATCTGAAGTGAATACAGTCAATACAGTGGCTATAATAAAGAGTGTAATGAGTCAGTTTTGCTATGATGTGCGTGAGTACAACAAACTAAAATGCATTGCTGAAACTATTATTATTATTTTTACTTGATTACAGTCAGACATCTGATGTGTAAACAAACAACAAAGCAGCTAAAATGAGAAATAAATTCTGTGGATGAAAGTGTTTGACTGATTACAGTTTAACAATCACTGACCTACTACAATACAGTCTCACTACAATCCATCTAGCCCCACCGATTCAATTCCATCCTGCAGCCTTCCTTGCCTTTAAGTCTTTAGCCACTATGGATATTGTTCAAGGTGAACAAGGTATGATTTAAAAGCAAACTGTGTCCGCATGTAAGAGTACAGCCACTCATACTCTCTGTACGCAACTGTACACATTCTTCTTAGCAATACTTAGAAACACTGTGGCATTTCAGGCCATATTATGTGCATAATTGTCTAAATTAATGCCTCCAACAACTGGTATATAACTTGCCTTTGTTTCACATCAATTGCAAATTTTCATCAGATCTGCAATTTAACTATTTAAATGTCATTAAAGAAGATCAGGCAGTGTTGGTATACAGACAACTTAAATGTTGTGAGCACCTTGCTAAACAAGAAATGTTCACCTGCTTTGAAATCTGCACAGTCATTGTTCTTGTAACATGTGGTTAGAACATATTTGAAAAATAGATTTAGGCAGGCTATAGTAGAACAGAGCAGGATAACAGGAAAACTTTCTTGATATCTTCCTGCCACTGCACAATGGAATATATGGAATGCTCTATATATTTTGCTGTATATTGCATTTAGATATACACACACGCACACACACACGCACACACACACACACACACACACACACACACACACACACACACATATATATATATATATATATATATATATATATATAGTTCCCCTTCATAATCTCGAAATACTGAAATCCCAAATTTCAGTATTCCAAGACCATAAAGGAGAAAATTCAAAACACTGAAAGTGCATAAGCACAAATTCGAATATCTCAAATCTATGATTATGCATTTCTGGTACAGTATGTGGAAGTGTTTGTCTGGGATGGTGTCTGGAATTGAAGGTGAGTGAGTATATGTGTGTGTTTTTGTACATTGGATGTGTGGGTAAGGGTAGGGAGGTGTTAGTATGAGTGTGAGTGTTGGATTTGTTGGTGCTTTTGTATGTGTGATATGTGTGTGTGTGTGTGTGTGTGTGTGTGTGTGTGTGTGTGTGTGTGTGTGTGTAAGTGTAGAATGTGTGATCTCGGAGTTTGTGTATATAAGTAGGGGGGGTGTGGTGGGCGCAGCCTCCCACATGGGGTGTAATGTAGGTTGTTTGGTTTGTGTGGTGTGGGTAGAATGGTGTGTGTGTTGTGTGGTGTATGGTGTATGTATTTTCGTGATTGTGTGAGTCGTGATTGTGGGTTTCGGGATTTGAATGGTTCGGCTTCATAGTTTCCAAATACTGAAATCTAGATATTATGAAGTGAAACTATATATATATATTATTATTTTTTTTTTATTAGAGAGGTTTAACTAGGATAAGGGGGCAGCCACGCCTGCACAAGGTATTAAAGGATTGAGTGGCAGAATTTATTATTTGCGCCATACAAGAATGTTGGTCCATTGGAATTCATACTACCAAGTATTTTTCTTATACACACACTCATATAGATAGATAAATATATATAGGTATAGATATAGATACAGATATATAGGTGTTAGTCATCAGGTTGAAAGAGTGTTATATCAACAGCTGTCTAGTTGTCTGCATACGATCAACTAGATAGCTGATCAACAGGTGTGTAAAACTGCACAAATCCAGGAGTTGAGAAATTTGTCTTACTCTGTCTTTGTGTGATATTGGAGTCAGTATATATAATAAGCAGGGTATGCGGGGAGCACAACCTCTCATAAGATGGCTTGTTCCCTACAAAAGAATGATGCGTTGTTTTATTTTTGAAAGTAAAGGATTCCATGCACTGTGGCTGTTTCACAGCACATGTATACTGACCTGTTGACTTCCATGTTTTCAACTATATGCTGTTGAGGTTCTTGCAGTAGATTTTGGGGGTTTTCAAATACTACAAGTTCACATTTATAAAGGTATAGATATAACTGTAATATTTATTCTACTACATGAGAAAAATAGTGCAGGGCATCTAGACCTCACAGTGAAACAAAAATCCTTTTTCCATCAAAGATTTCAAAATTCATCAACCTAACATTATCATGAAAAGTCATTTAGTTGGGAAACTATCAAAAGTTGAAAATCCTCCAGAAACAAAAAAACAGACCAGTAAATCAAATAAAGGCAATCTCTACCTCTGGGGGCATAGCTCCTCGATTTCAGTATTTAAAATTGAATTATGAGCAAGATTTACAAACAAATAAAGCAAAATATAATTCAGGATTTACACACAGTAAATATGCTTTAAAGTATGAGAAGCAATAAAGACTAAAATGTAGCTACATCACCTGATTTGGAGCAATAAAAGGCAAACCAAAAGTAAAAAAAAAAGTTCTCCACAGAAAAGTGAAACCATAAACCCCACAAATAGGAATAAAGCAGTGCAGGGAGTGTGAAAAGACCAACAGTCCTTACAACAACAAGAAACATAATGTCAGGCACTCTAACTTAGTAGTGAATTCACAAAAATAGAGGAAAAAGGCTCTATGAGGCATTGTTTTACTCAACAAAAAAATGAGAAGATACAACACAATGACATAAACAGTGCATAAATACAAATACTTACTAGCAATAAGACATATAAAATGACTACCTAAACCCAGAGAAATAAAGTCAATAAGCAAGCCATCAACTAAACTTCTTGCATATATGTAGGATTTAGCTAAATATTAACTTAAATATCTTATAACATTTAAACTACACACATTGCCATTTAAAAGGGGTTTGATATTCCCCCACTTATCTATAGATATTTCACCACCTTGCTATAATCACATTATAGACTTGACTTTTACTTGATATCCAAACCTATTTAATATGGCTACTTCCGATAAAAACTACAAACATATGTTTTGCTGAATAGACATACTGACACCTTATTAGCCTTTAATAATATTCAATATCAGCATTAAAAGTATATTACCAGAATATGAATAATATTTATTTTAAAATTATAAATGCTAAGTTGCCCCTTTGAAATATGCATACCAACATTTTCCCTGAAAACAACAACCCTCTTATGGCATTTTTTTAAATGTCTACACAAACTGTCATGTACAAAACAAAAACAAACTTTCTGCTATCCTGCAAAAGTTTTGTTTAAGCTATATAGATTTTATATCTATCTATGTATCTATCTATCTATATATATGTAAATACACACACACACACACACACACACACACACACACACACACACACACACACACATATATGTATATAGTAATCCACAAAAACTGGTGCACAGGTCGATGGCCACTCTGAAGCTATAGTAGTGCGCAGGTATAATAAATGCAACACAACAATAATCCTCCAGCACTCGCTCACTTTATAAATGTGCCGTAGTTAATAAATCACCTGTGCACCAGTTTTGTGGATTACTATTGTTGTTCATGAGTGCTGACTGAGTGGCTTCATGGTTATATTTCCAGCTAATAATTGTGGAAATTGACTGCTTGGATTATAATGGATGAAAGACAAGATTTGCGGGTGTATTTGGACAAATTGGCCTCAGACAAAAACGAGGTTACAATGTTTATGGGAGTGAAAAGCACAACAGTGAGAGAGGGTGATACGTTCCTAATAGACATGGAAAAAGGATTTAAACATTTAACAGACTGTTTGAAGAAATTTAGAAGCTATATATGGCACATAAAACTTTTGAAGGCATATTTAAAATGGATATATAGTGCCAAGAGGTTTACGGGTATATGTCAAGCCAGGTGCATGCATGGAAAACGCTATTTTTATTAAGAAATGGTGTGACGTACAAAAAGTAACTTCTAAGACTTTTTTGGAACTATTGGTAGGTTATTATGAGAGACACTTAGAGCCATTGACTAAGCAACTTAACACCTGTTATGAAGAGATACAGCGTTTTTTATCTAACAGTGATTTTACAGCCAGGAATAGTAAATATATGCAGGAGATGGATGATTTTGAAAAAGAGTTACGGGCATGTAAGCTTAAAGAATATGCCAGAGATACGAATGATTACCAAAATAATTCTATGTATACCTGGAAACAGAAAAAAATCATTCAGTTCACTTTTCTGATCTTAGAAAGGATGAGAAGGGAGTTGTTAAAAGGAAAAGGGTTTGTTCCATTTTAAGAATGCCAAGTGGAAATGTTATGGATGGCGATTCTAGTACATCTGAATTTTCATCTAATATGACAGATACTATGCTGAAATTTTGGATAGTTGTGAAAGTTTGTCGACTGTTCAGAAATGGAGTAGAAGCCTTTTAGACATGGAGGAAGGAAACCCAAGCAGAAACAATATGGAAGAGACCTTCAGACAAATGATGGAAGCGTGACAAGAACAACAATAGAAAGATGAAACAGATGTGCTGAATAAAGGTTTAAGCTACGTACCTGCCTTTTATGCTTCTCATGCCTCAGTGGTGTCAGATGTTAAAAGTTTTTTGTCGTCATTTGAATTTGAGATTCCATTATAGCAATAGGCCTGATATTGGTGTTGATCCCATGTTTAAAATTAAGAAATCTACTCAACCTCCTTATCACCCTACTGCCAAAATGTTTCAGGTACATATTCTACGTGATTTACACATAAGTCAAAATGATATTTTTTAAAAATGTTGGTGTTACTTTGAAAATTGAACAGAAGACAGCTTTAGATAATCTACATAATAATGAAAGTTTAGTAGTTGTTAAAGCTGATAAAGGAGGGGGGATTGTTCTATGGGATTCCATCAATTATGATAAAGAAGTAATGAGGCAACTGAATGATACTATATCATATACAAAATTACTATTTAATCCTGGCCTAGACTTTAATTTAATTATAGACACATTTTTGGAAGATGCCACATTAAAAGGTATGATTGCTAGAGAAATTGGTGAACAGTTAAAGGTGGATGATCCTGAATGATCTGCATTTTATATTTTACCTAAAATACATAAGACAGTAATTACCCCCCCCCCCCCCCCGCTGGGTGATCAATTGTTTCCAGCAGAAGTTCATTGACTGAACCATTGCCAATATATTTAGAGAGGCAGTTAAAACCATTATTGTCCCTGGTACAAGCTAGAATCAAGGACAGTAATGACATTTTAAAGCTAATGGATGATGTACAAGCACTACTACATGCATATTTGAGCAAATTAGATGTGCAATCATTGTATACGAGTATCCCTCAGGAAGGAGGTTGGCTGCTATGAAATATTGGTTGGAAGTATCTGGATTATACAATAATAAGAATACTGAATTTTTGTTAAAAGCATTGGCGCTCATCTTAGAGTATAATGCCTTTTATTATAAGGATGATTAGTATTTGCAAATTAAAGACACTGCGATGGGTACGTATTTTGTGCCAATATAGCCTGACTTATTTATGGGCTTTTTAGAAGTCAGTTTAATATACGATGATGGGAATAAATTTAAGCAATTTATTTATATGTGGCGTAGGTATTTCAATGACTGTTGGTGCATATGGGAAGGCTCTAATGAAACTTGTATTGAATTTGTTAGCTATTTAAATACCAATAATTATGGTATTAATTTTATTGGTAAAATCCAACCATTTAATATAGATTTTTTGGATGTGAATGTTTCTAAGTTAATTGATGGGACAATGGCTACAAGCTTATTTCATAAGCCTTTTTCCAAGAACTCCATATTGGAAGCCTGCAGTTGTCATCCTTTACATATTAGGAAAAATATACCTAAAGTGCAATTTTAAGATTGAGGCGTCTATGCAGTACCAATAAGGCTTTTGAAAATGAAGTAAGTAAAATGGAATCTAGATGTCTAAAAAGGGATTATACTGCAGATTTGGTTTCTAAAGCACATGAGTTTAGTTCTGGACAGGATAGGAAAAATTTATTAAAATCAAAGAGCTATAATGGTGAAGATGTGACTGCGGAACAGATGCCAAGATTTATTACTACATTTGGAACTATCATGTTTAAAATAAAGGAAGTAATAAAAATATATTGGCCAATTTTAAAGACAGACCCCTTTTTTGTACAAATATTAGATGAATATTATCATTTTGGCTATAGTAGGGGGAAAATATTGGTGAATATCTGAATAAGTATATAAAAAGTTCTCTTCTGGGTAAAACAGTTAAGAGTGAAACATCAAAGGGCAGCACATTCTGTGGGAATTGTATAGGGCAGCACATTCTGTGGGAATTGTATATATTGTAAAATTGTGTAACAAAATCTTTTATATCAGTAAATACAATTAAAGTATTTGAAATCAGGACATTAGTCAATTGTAATACTGAGTGGGTTTTATATATATAATATATATATATATATATATATATATATATATATATATATATATATAAATATATGTATGTAAGTGTGGTGCTTTCTATATAGGTCAAACATCAAGACCTTCTAACATAGAATGTCATTGCATATCAGTAATATTAATTGTAAAAGATCAAGAAGTGCATTAAATAAACATCATCTGGAACATGTTGGAGCACACTTTATGTTTGTTGTTATAGATAGGGTTAAGGGTGATGCATTATCTCAAATAAAAAAAAAACATAAAATTTCAGATAATAAAGAGAGGACTTGGATTATTAATTTTGGGGCATTATATAAGCCAGGACTGAATGAGAGTTGGTAGAGTTAATAGAATATATTTAGAGTAAAGAATATTTTTTTCTATTATATAGTGTCAGTTAATGTTGTTAAAAAATGGATGATTATGCTAAAATAGGAACATTGTCTGTTTAAATGATTACAATACGAAATGGAGGATTGTGTCACTTCCTGTTATAGATTTTGCACTGAGGACGCCTATAGGGTGAAACCAGTTTGCTTGGTTTAGAGGCTGTGTCTTTATGTTAAATGTACTTTTATGTACATTTACATTTGGATTAAATGTGACTTTTTTGCCTTCATTGAGTGTTTTTTTAACTATGGCATATTTATGAAGTGAACAAGTGCTGGGGGATTATTGTGGTGTTTTATATATATATATATATATATATATATATATATATATATATATATATATATATATATATATATATTTATATATATATATATATATATATATATATATATATATATATATATATATATATATATATATATATATATATATATATATATATATATATATATATATATATATATAGAGAGAGAGAGAGAGAGAGCTCCATAGATGTATAGATATATAGAGTTATAGGTATAGAATTACAGGCACACAACAATTTATAGCAGAGTATGTCCTCTCTCCATAAGTATATTTAACTTTGGGTTATGGACACCTAAGGGAATATGAAACTGCTGTCAACTGTCTCTGTGTACACTTGGAATTTTTGAAAATATTTAAGTTAATTCTTCATTAAAAACACCATGAAATGTAAGCAGCCTTTCATTAAATTTTACTTTTTATAAAACTTAACAACTCAGGGACTAGTTGATATACTGAACATTGCAAGTTTTGTCCTCATCTCAAGATTATTAGCATATAACATTATTATTATTAATCGTATCATTTTGTACTCAGTTAATCAGTACATAATGAAGGAAGCGCTGTATAATTATATGCTATATAGCAGGAATTAATACAATCCATATGCCTAAAATTCATTAAAACTAAATTATAAACACTCCTAGAGCTGGAACTGTTTAATCTGTCATGTAGCATCATTCCTTTATCTGGTATCCTCTCAAGACTAATTTAAAGACCACCTAAGAGGCAATCCAGGAGGTTTGTTCTTCACAATCTATTCCTTTCCAAACCCAAAAAAGTTCTAGCACCTGAAAGCACCAAAATACAAAATAACCTAACACCAAAGCATCTTGGTGTAAGTCCCTTACTTATCAAAAGACAAAAGGCCCTCTAGGTCAGGACTTAATAAAATACTTGCTGAAAGTTATATCACCCACTAAGTGTTTAATTTAGTACTTTAGAAATGTAGGATAGGATTGAATATATGACAGCACTGCACCACTGTCAGATCAGCATCTACACATGATGTCCACTCGCACCTTGCTTTAAGGGACCTGATAACATCCCAGGCCACATCCCACATCAACTCAGGCAGGAACTCACAGCACCATTAGGCACCCTATTCAACCTAAGCCTGAGTACCAGTTTCATCCCAGTCAAGTGGAGGACAACCACCATAATCCTCTGCACAAAGGTGGAGCATTCACCGATCCAGGCAATTATAGACCCATCAGCCTAACTAGCCTTATTTGCAAGGCTATGGGATGGATTTTCATGGACTACATTAACAAGGACATCAGTAACTTCCAAATGCTTGATCCCACACAGTTTGGTTTTGTCAAGGTAAGATCATGCCTGTTAAATTTGGTAGACTTCTTTGAGTCAGTCACCAAAGCCATGGACAAGGGGAAAATGGTGCATGCCACCTACATTGACTTGGCCAAGGCCATCGGCACTATTCTACCAAATTTAACAGGCATAATCTCCCCTTGACAAAACCAAACTGTGTGGGATCAAGCATTTGGAGATTGCTGATGTCCTTATTAATGTGGTCCATGATAATGCATCATCATCCCCTTTGGGGAGAGTGATGTCTCCACAAATTATCACATTAATAACAACACCCTAAGCATTCAAGCAGTTGTGGAGACCTGAGCAGCCAAGTTGACAGCAATCTAATGTTTACCACCATGTTGCCTCCATTGTACGGAGAACTTTCTACATGGCTCACCTCATTAGTAAGGGCATTTCTTCCATGAACAAGGAAGTTATAACTTCCCTGTATTCCTCCCTTATCAGGCCCATCATCGAGTATAACACCCCTTTCAGCATGTAGCTCACACAGCACATGCAGCAGTTGGAGAGGCCACATGGCTTCATGATCAGGAGAATCCAAGGCTTCAAAAATCTATCCTACATGGACAGACTAAAAGCTGTGTCACTCTACTCCATCTCATACAGACTCCTCAGAGGTGATCTATGTTTGACATGCAGAGCAATCTCTGACCCCACCTTGATGAAATTGCTGCGTATCCACAAACCAAACACCACTCACGTGACCTGCATGCAAAACCTCAACTTGGTCTGGGACTAATGGGTCTTGGTGGTTTAACAGATTTCTGTCCCAGAGACTCCCCCATCTGTAGAATAGACTCCCTCTCCACCTCAAGCAGAGTACCTCATTACCTCTCTTTAAGAGGAACCTGGATGACTAGATGGGAAATAGAAAATACACCCTTGGGATTTCACCTGTGTCCCTGCTGGACAGGGACAACCGGTGCTGACTTGTGGGAATAATGGCTAATTTATTGGCTAGGCTTCTAAAGGCCTCAGGGCCAGTAGTGTAGTAACCTGCTATGATCCTATGATCCTATGTATTATTTTTTTTTATTTCAGACCCAATCCACTTGCCCCATTTTACTTTCCACTACTTCTTCTTAATCATGCCTTCTTCAATTTCCTCCATAAACACTGCCACGTTATTCTTATAACACTTTTAGAGTGTGCTACTGCTGAACTGTCCATCATAGAAGCAATGTTTACATATATAGCTACCTCATTTTGTATTATTGTTAGCTGACTGACCATAGAAGATAGACATCCACTTGATGAATTGCTTGATCTATTCTACTCAAACATCGTAGCTAAATCCATATATTTTTATAGATCTGTATTCTGTAATCATCAGCACTGATAATTTTCAAAGACAGACTTTTCCATGACATGAAGTTTTGCAATATTCTGCAATACTCTGTCGTCTCATGTCTACATGTTTTATGCCAACTTCGGAATTGTTTCAAGAAAAGCATGGTATAACAATAACCAGAAATCAAATGTATTTCTCTACTTTAACCATAAAAAAGGATACAATGCTACCACTGCAGTTCAATTTATTTATGCACAGTCATTCTCATTTGTAATTAATATAACAAATAAGAAGAAACACATTTTTCAATATTAAAGGGTTGCACTGTCTTAAATGTTTAGTGATTACTTTGTTTTGATATATCCTAAGTGTTACACATAATTAAACAAGACGGAGGTGATAGCTGATACAAATACATAACACTGATTTTTATGTTTTGATTTATTCACAATAAATGAAAGCAAAAAGTATATGGGCCGGATTCACGAAGGCTTGCACGGAGTGTAAGAGACGTGCAACACTCCATGCAAGCCTTGCGATCCAGGAACAGCCCTAAACTCCGTGTAAGAGACCAGCTAAAACGTCTCTTACACGGACTGGCGGATGCTAAATACCTCCTTGCATCCGAAAGGTATGCAAATGAGGTATATTAGCGATCCACGAAGCAGAAACCAGTCCGTGGTAGGAGACGTTTAGTTGCAGAAATGTACTCAGTTGACAACTGAGTACATTTCGTAAAATCCACAACGGAGCGATGTCAGCTCCAAAAAAGGTTGCATATGATTCAGGCAGCATGCCAATGGCCAAATATGTGGCCATTGGCAAGATAACCGATGCAAAATATTAAAATATTATTTTTTTTTTCGCAATCGCCGATGTTTAAACCCAGTGCAGCCCGTGCAAACGGGCTGCACTGTATAAAACATAAAAGAAGGTTATAAACCCACAAATGTGGGTTTCATGCAATACATGGAATGACAAATGCAGGGACCAGCAG